>NW_028296912.1:67500-125000 GCF_055471065.1 Atractosteus spatula | reverse complement strand
CGTTTTGTGCTGGGACCCGTGGATTGATTAGAGATATCAAGTACATACAAGTCATTTTTTAAATGTTGTAGTTCGTCTTGAAAAAATGTTACGAGTACATCATCCATCAACAATTACACAGGTTCTGTTTTCATATTGCGGATTTTGGTTACGTAATATTATTTTCTAGATTTCACGTTGTGAATATATGATTTGGGCAAACAGAGCCGCAAAGAAGTACATTATGTTGTTGTTGTTTTTTTTGCAGTTTTATCTAGAACAAGCGATGCTTAAACCTTTGTCTGATTCTTGTGAAACTATCCACACGACAGTTACAGTACCTAGGAGTTGACTTCAGTGATGTCACTGATGGGATGTTTCTAAAAATCCATCCTCTGTAAAACGTCTTCTCTAGTTGTCCTGCATATGTATTCGCTAATGAAGCTGTTTGTTCTGAGCCTGGATCTCTACATTTCTGTATGAACCAGCTTAGAGGGCTAAAGACAGCTTGTGTTTAAATTGAGTGTAAGGCAATTTATGCTTCTAAAGTCATGGTCAGCATTTATTATTGTACTGTGCTGTAAACTTGTTCTGTGCCTAGTCACATTATTTTATAGCGTTTTTATAGTGTTATCAAATCCGGTGGTGCTGTGTGTTAGTTTCCTGACTCCCATGTCACATGGTCTGTGATTGAAACCTGTGAAACCGGTTTAATTTGTCACAGCCAGCACTCCGGCAGAGAGGGGGTTGTGCTCGTAAAGTAGAAGAAGGCGAGATTTCTAGCGAAAGACACCTCCCCCCCACCCTCATACGATTCGCATTGTAATTACACATTGTAATTGTATTACACATTGTACACATGCTTAAAAGAGAAGAGAGAAAACGCAAGCCTTCTTCAGGTGTGAGGGTCTTCTGCTCAGAATGAAACGCTAAAATGTAATGTAGGCTCTGAATGGGTTCAATTATGATTTGGGCTTGATTAAGGTCGCTGCCTTTCATCTAAAACCCTACTTGAATCCTTCGAAACTAAAAATCAGTGTTTGTGAGTTCTAAATAAAGAGGTATCCAGGTAACAGTGAAACGGGCGGACAGTCTGGGGAGATCGCCCGTTTTCCATGTAAATAGTTCCCTGGTTCCGCACCCCTTGGTGTTTCTCTCGCTCTCTCTCGGGTCACCTGATCATTAGCTCAAAAGATTTCAGTGCTTTGTGTATATTCTAATGGTAGTGGGGGCAGGGTGTGTGCGAACAGGTTTGGTTGAAATTGCATTGGAGATCTATGTTCTTCACACCTGAAACATTTCCTCTGAAAGCATTTTCTTCGCTGTTTAACCGATCTTGTTACAGCATGTTACAGTTTACTATTATTAACCATATTAATTTTAAGTGCTTAATGCCATTTTTTGACCAGGCACGAATATTCTTAAGTCCATATCTTCGCAAGGGAATCAGTGCGAATTGCAATACTAATTAAATTAAAACTACTAACTACTAACTAATACTAATTAAAACAAACCAGAAACGTGTTGTTCTGTCTAATGACATTACAAGTGGAAAGATTACAGATTTTAATCGTCTTTAATTTTGTTACGTTATACATTTTAGAAACGTTTCATCCATACAAACACCACAAAACTATTTTCGATTGTATTTCTGAATAGTATGTTACACTTAGTTCACTGTTTTAAATACATCTAATTAAGAAAGTTAGGTGTTAGCATAAACTATTAGCAATCAATAATATTAAATTAAAGTTAAATACAAAACTAAAGAAAAAATAGGGTTAAATATAATTCAAAATATTTTGCTAACAATGTTAACTGTTTATGATTAATAAAATGTATTAACTAAGGAGTAGGATGGCACAGTTGTTAGTATGTTTTTTGTTTTGTTTCTTTTTCATAAATACAACAGTAGTACCTGATGTCTGAAGTGGAAATCTAATAAGTAAATTGATTCTTAAAAATGTAGAGAGCTTTGAAAAAAATATATTGGCGCTTTTAGATAATATATTTCAAGGATGTAACTGCTGTGCTACAGTACGTGCAGAATTTTAGAAATCAGTTTGTCAACAAAGTACACTGTTTAGGTTAGTTTAGAAGACAATGTACCAAAACAATATATGCTGTCTGGGTCATTAGAATTAGCTGAAAGTAACTGATAAGCTTTGAATAACAAATCTAGTTTTTCTTCTCTCGCTCTATGATGTAATCTGTTTTCTCTTAGAGAAAGGGGAAGTTTTAGAAGGGACCAAGTGCTGAACTTTTTTACAGCGCAACGTCTTATAAAAACCCTGTTCTGCTTGTAACAAATTGAGTCTCTGGTTGCACTTTGCGAAGTGGTAGCAGGGCTCCCAATATTGCAATATTGAAATAAAGACCTTACTCAGGTGAGAACTCTCTCTTGTGGCTTCCTTGATAGTTATATTTCCATGACATGTCTCAGTGGCTTTCAAAATTAAATTATGCATGCAAACCTGTGAACTAGAAAGATAACTAAGATACCCATCCATTTATAATGGTGGCGAAGTGGTTAGCATTGCTATCTTGCAGTACTGGGGTCCTAGGATCAATTCCTGAAATCCTGTGTGTGGGGGTTTTACATGTTCTCTCTGGGTTACATGGTTTTTCTCCATATGTGTGATATGACTCCCTCTCGCACTCCGAAACATACTGGTAAGTTAATTGGTTTATGGGAAAACTGGCCCTGGTGTGTGTGTGTTTGTGTCTGTCTGTCCTGTGATGGACTGGCGCTATGTCCAGGGTCCGTTGCTTACTGGGATAGGCTCCAAATCCTCTGTACTGGATAAAGAGATTAGAAATGGATGGAAGTAAAGGCACTGTGTGGATGGAACTATACACAGTGTTAGAAACCCACGATGAAATGGCAGCATCTCACTGAGAATAAAATATTTAATAGTGCTGGCTTAAGGAAACAGCCTTTCCACCTCTCTTGCACATCAGTATCCATACCTAGTTATTTAAACAAATTGCCTCTAATTATAAACATCTTAATGTGCTGGCTCTGTGGATCCGCATCAGCTATGTTTGCCCATTCCTTCAATTCATGTGCATCCAACACACAGTTCAATGCCAGCAACTACACATAATCTAAAATACAATCCTTATTTCAGTATCTATGTAAACATATAGTCTGTTAACTTCATCATCTTCATCAAAAGTATGCCTAACCCCATTAGGAAGTGTTCTTGTTATAAGTGTATTCCTCAGCTTTCCCCAAATTATCTTCTTCTTGCCAACATCTCTAGTCTTTTATCCTGCAATAACTCAGCCAACACTTAAATCTCCAAAAGCTGCTTGTGTTAATTTCTTTAAATCACAAATATCATGTGTAAATACTGGCCATGTAATACTCTGCATTGTGGAATAATAGTTTATTTTAAAGGGAACTAGAGAAATCAAGAAAGGCTTTTTTTCTAGAATTAATAAATGCACATCCTGTTCACTGGTGAAATTAAATCCACACTGAGCAATCTTCAATATGTTCAGAATATGACAGCAAGAATCCTATCAGGGATGCATTACACCTGTTTTCAAGTCCTTGCACTGGTTACCTATCAGATTTCGAGTCAACTTCAAAATCCTTATCCTCCTTATACAGATGCAGCCATTCAAAGTGCGCGTTACAGACACGTACCGCAGGTGGCGTCGCTCAGTGTGACGCAAGATGACGCGTGGCACCGCAGTACGTGATTGGTTGACCAACAGGGGCACTCGTGGTACGTTGGTTTGTCGTAGAAAGACTTACAGTACAGTAAACGTCTTTGCTGTGCCCGTTGTAGATATTGAATTTTACCACTGAAGGGAAATCTTAGTAGCTGAGCATAAAAAGAATAGGAGCATACTGTAACGCGTGTGAAGGCCATAAATGATATTAATTTTGGAACATAGACATACAGTATATAGCTTTTCTTGGTACTTTAAAGAAAAAAATACACACCAGTATTCCATTTCTCCCTAACGATTTTAAGCATCGAAGTATTTAACTAGCATGTGAAATAGCGTGTGAAAAAGTGGTAGTTTTAAGCTTTTCTGCTAATATAATATGGAATCGCGTATCTAAAGAATTTAATAACGGTATTCGTGTGCTGCGACAGGGCTGTGTAGGGCTGTTTCGCCTGCCTGTTCATGCGTGCTGTCTTGTAGCCGACTGGTCTAGGTGCGTGACTACCAGCGGGCAGGTTGTGTGTTCGAATCCAGCTGGTGCTAGACTTTTCTTTTAACAAACATTTCTTCGAAAAAATAGAATAGCGATATTATGGACAATCAATTGACTTTTATATTTCAAACTATCGCAACATGATCGATATTTGCGATATTTTGAACATATCTTCCCTTCTGACAGTGGCTCCTGCTTCTATTGTGTGTGTGTGTGCAACAGAGTAAATTTTTATAGAGAAATGGAGGCTGGACAGTATGCGTTACAATATAAACATTTATATTGATTTAAATCGTGTTCTGATTTAAATCGCAAACGCGTGTTTAATTATATGTGTTTTTTAATCATAATCAGGCTAATGCAACATAAATTGATACAGTATCTTTGTCTTCTAAGTATCTTAATAAACTTTCAGCATAGCTTTCTACCCGTCAAGATTTATATTTCTTGGGATTTTGGGATCAAATGTGGAAGGATTAGATTATAATCGTTTTTATTTGTCAAATACGTGATTGTATTTCTGAATGTTATGTGACACCTACAGTAGTTCACTGCTTTAAATACATCGAATTAAGAAAGTTATGTGTAGCACTTTAGAACTTTTTTCTGAACCAGGGAAAATCTGATCATGTTTCTCTATAACAATAATAAAAAACTTTATTTTACATATCGCCTTTAAAAGTGGCATCTCAAAGCAATACAGTAGATCGAAAAACAGTTAAAAGGGACCAAATTAAATACCAGACAATCGCAAACGCGTTTTCAATAAAATTATTTTATTCATTCAGCAGTTTGTGAGAGGGACATCCAGCAGGGAGAGACACACACACCGGTTTTCATTGACAAAATTGTTTTTTTTCAATTCCTCTTGTCTAACAGGAATGTTTTGTTTGTGGACAGACTGTTAGACAAGAGGAAAAGACCGCCTCCTCCTATGAAGCATTAATCGCGTATCTAAGGAAAATTGCAGTATACCTTTGTTCATGCACATCATTATACAGTACAGTATCTCAATTTGTATTTCGATTAAAAAAAATCGTTTGCCCAGCCACTACTGTTGTTATTGTTTTTATCCTGTAAAGCGTTTCCTTTTTCTGCGTTTTCCATTTCCTTTTTCTGATCACTCGCTTTCTGGATACACATCTCACCTGTCCTGTTCTTTGTTTTCCTGGTTTGCTGATTATGCCTGCTGCGGTCCACTCCTACCCTCACACCTAAAGAATACTATTTTAAATTTCTTGGCGCAGTTCATTAACCCTTGTATGTGCTGTCCGCGCCGAAAATGCAATTAAAAAAAAGTCAAAAAACGCACTCAAAATACAATTTATAGCTTAATAAGATACACTCCACAGGCAAATTTAATTGTGTGTTAGTTTCCTGACTCCCATTATTTAAACTGCGACACTGATCATTCATCTCTAAATAAACTTTATTTTATATAGCGTTTTATGCGAATAGGTAATTAGATTGCTCATAAACCTAATCGCTTTTTCTACATAAACACAGCGTGATTGCTCTCTGAAAATGCTTTTCCTTTATTTTTAAAGTAGGCTCAGATTTCAACTATAGATCGTATTATTATAAACTTTCTTGGAAAAATGTATTTTATGTAAACCATGTTTGCTATTAATTTATTTAGGGCTAAAATACGTTCATTGTCTTCCAATCGAGTCGAGTCGACATTGGAAGCCTGCCACACCCGGACTGTTAAACCAACGCATTAGCACGTCAAAGCCCGTATTGGTATTGAGCCAGTATTGTCTTTAGTATTCCCCCCCTCTCCCCTCAATTCAATTCAATTCAAGGTGTTTTATTTGCATGACAGATGGGTACAAGCAGTGTTGGGTATGTATGTTGTAATGCTTTCGGCAGACAGGCACTGTGTAAGAGCCGGCGCACCAGAGGAGCGCACTGAGGGAGCGTCTGCATTTATAACTTAGTTTTTAAAATTAGTCAAGCAATATGAAGCATCTCCTTTTACGTTTAAGTCCCTTAAATACATTGAGCACAGCTTTCTCATCACTTAAGATTGCTTTTGATACCATCCTTACACAAAGCAGAAGGGAGATCTTAGTGCCTGAGCATAAAAAGAATAGGAGCATACTGCAACGCGTGTGAAGTCCATAAACGATATTAATTTTGGAACTTAAACATACAGTATATGGCTGGTCTCGGTACTTTAAAGAAAAAAATACACACCGGTATTCCATTTCTCCCTAAACATTTTAAGCATCGAAGTCTTTAACTAACGCGATACCGGAGTCAACAAGCATACTTTTAGAATTTGATTAAAAGGGAATATAATATGGAATCGCATATCTCAAGAAATTAATAACGATATAATTATATTCATGTTGCAAAAGAACTGCAACGGACATAAAAACTCCCTTGCTTTTAACAGAGCGTTCCATAATTTCTAACTACGAAAATGCCAGGTGAAAGGATTTGTAAACATATTTTGTTAAAGCGAGTCAGTTTTTTCCGCAACACATAAAAGACATTTTTCCAAGAAAGTTTAGCCTTTGTCACTAATGAAACCACTAAATAAAGACATAAATCTAGAAATCTTAAGATTTGTTTTATTTAATGTTGGTAGCAGGATGAACTGTCAGAGTGTATATTTTGTCGCAGAGTTGCTGCAAGATGTTAACAGTGAAAAAGGTATTTAGAAATGAGTTATTTCAAGATGAAAATTTTCAGAATAATTGCAAATCTAGCAGGATAGAGAAAGCACAGAAAACTGGCAGTTAGATTGATCAGACTAGTATGAAAAGTCATTTAGCAAAGGGAATGAGAAGAGTGACAAACTAGTATACTTTAGATCTTTTTAAATCTGATCATGTTTCCCTATAACAATAATAAAAAACTTTATTTGATATATCACCATTAAAGGTGGCATCTCAAAGCAATACAGTAGATGTAAAAACAGATAAAAGGACCACAGATTACAAAGTAAATGCATATAAGAAAGACAAGCAGTTAGAGGTGCTACCAAAATTAGAAAATGAAGCAGATACAGACACTAAGTCTTCTGAAAAGAAAGGTTCTGAGGTTAGATTTAAACTGGCCCTGGTGTGTGTGTGTTTGTGTCTGTCTGTCCTGTGATGGACTGGCGCTATGTCCAGGGTGTATTCTGCCTTGTGTCCGTCGCTTACTGGGATAGGCTCCAAATCCTCTGTACTGGATAAAGAGATTAGAAATGGATGGAAGTAAAGGCACTGTGTGGATGGAACTATACACAGTGTTAGAAACCCACTATGAAATGGCAGCATCTCACTGAGAATAAAACATTTTATAGGGCTGGCTTAAGGAAACAGCCTTTCCACCTCTCTTGCACATCAGTATCCATACCTAGTTATTTAAACAAATTGCCTCTAATTATAAACATCTTAATATGCTGGCTCTGTGGATCCGCATCAGCTATGTTTGCCCATTCCTTCAATTCATGTGCATCCAACACACAGTTCAAAGCTAGCAACTACACAAAATCTAAAATATGAGCTCTACTTGCCACTTACAATACCAACAGTACCAGCTAACTTTAGTAGTGACATTTTCATGGATCTTTTTAACAATAAAATTTACAACATCAGACTTCAGACACAATTAAACAGGGCTCAAAAAAGTCTGGTACAAATATTTTCAGCATGGAATAAACCTTTACTTTAATGGTATAAACCTTAAATGGATTCATATTCTCAATAAGATTTGGTGCTCAGTAACATGACTTAGAAAATGACAGAAGACATACGTATCATGCTTATCCTTCTATTTTTCATAATTGTAAACTCCTTAAGGCAGTTACATTTTCTCTGTTCTGACCTGGAGTTACAGAGAAATTTAAATTCTAATAAGAGATTTGTAATGAGGAAAGTCATACCAATCACTCATACCAGGATTTGCAATCACAATACAAATACTTTCTTTCTGTATGTGTTTATTTTGCAGTTTGAGTCTATGGCATTCCTTTGGGGGTCTATACTCCAAGGCATGACTTTTTTATGGGAACATGACATTTTTTTTAAAGTCTTTTAATGCAAGCTTCATATAAACCCTTAGCAGTGGTTACTGTCTGGAGCAGGTACTTGAATGGCACAGATTCATTGAAATGATTCAATTTCTTTTGAAAATATTTGGGATAATACATATTCCAGAAATCACAGCCGTTGAATTATCCAGAAATTAATTTCTCTCAGGGTGTATTTAACCCCTCATGGATGGCATTGTATGAAATGAGTTTGAAGTTCCCCATTTGCCTCTATTATGAGATGCTGTGGACACTATTTTATACATTTTAGGAGTGTCCATAGGAAGGTATGTTCTAGAAAGAGTGAACTTCTGTTTTGCCATTATTTTTAATAGGGGCGTTACATGTTTACACTTGGTGCTCCTACTAGAGGAGAGGATATGATTAATCTAGGCTTATCACAGAAACTGAAACACATCTGGTTGGTGAGTCTACTGTGGGTAAAATGTTACTGGTACCGCATGTTGTAAAGCTCGGTATTTTCTCTCTTGGCCTGACATTTTTTAATGTCTGAGTGTTAGAATCCATGTTGTTGCTGGTAAGGGAATGGTAGGTGCTGTGATTGACACAGTCAAAGCCTTGTATAGAGATACCATTGTAGCTGTTTGACAGTATTTTAGATGCCCTTAGTTAAAAGCATGGGAGGAAGTACTGCCAAGGGAAGGGGGGGGAGCAAGGATTTTTTCTTTGAGTTTGTGAGGTTATTTTTTGTTATATTGTGTTTCAGAAAGCAAGAAAATAAGATTTACTGTATGATAAAAAGAGAAAGAGCTGGAGTAGATCCTCAGATCAGTTTGCTACCAGCAATCAAACAAAAAAATGGAAAGAATTGTCTCCTCCTGATTGGAACCTTTCTTACTGTCTTATTATAATTTATCAGGCTACCTTTTAATTTCCACTGAGAGAAGGAAGTCACTTGTCATGCAGCTATTTTATTCTTCATTGCACAATATGCTCTAAGTTAGCAAATGAAACATGAAATAAATCAAGAATACGATTAACATGAATGTATAAACATCCAAACTATACTTTATCACATTTAATTATTGGGTTAGCTTTTTATTGAGCCAAAATGTTATAAATGTGTGAACGTCTGTAAAATGGAAATATTTATATTTTTCTCTTTTCTGTTACCTGCCTGACAGCATTTTGTATCCCATTCAGTATATTACTGAAAAATATTAGACCCAACCTAAAGAATTCATGGGGGTAGTGGGACACAGTACTGCAAAGAGTCTCCTAAAGGGACAGAGCTATTAGTACTTATGTGTTTGAGTCTGGAGAATATAGTAAACTCTAAACATTAAGGGAATGCATGGAATCGGAAAATATAAATTGCATAGTACACAAGACTTAACTGGTTTTATTCTAGGAAAGCAGACAAGACTGAGTCATGGGACTCAGAGGATCCAAGGCTAGACTGAGTATAATAGGCTTCGGGCTTCTATTGTGACATCTACTGTAAATTACAAAAATGTTAAAAGTAAACAAAATAAAGTAACTAGAATGTGGTCTGAAATCACCCCTTTAGACACCCCTTTTACTTCACTGGAGTCAGATATGAAAGGCAATAGTCTCCCGTTCTGTCTGCTGTGTGTTGCAGCAGAGGGACTCCCTGCAGCTGAAAGGGGCAGAGTAACTTGCATGCCCTCTAGTACAGTTTACACATGCACGACTTTAAAAGCTAGCAAGACAGGTTTCGATTCACATTAGCTGGCGAGCCTTGTTAAAAAACGAATGATAATGTAACATGCCACTGTTCATGAACAAAGTTATACTGAGATTTCCTAAGATACGTGATTAAAAAATAAATAAATAAAAATTTGAATCTCCTGCGGAACACATTCCATAAGAATCAGCGGTTTTACAGTATATATCGCCTTTAAAGGTGGCTTCTCAAAACGCTTTACGGGATAAAAACAACCAGAACAGCAGCAACAACAATATTGTATTTCGTTGCATTTTGAAAACCAAGTAATAACTTAACTATACAGTACGTGCAAACGTTTCGTATGTTGCTGTCGTGAATGCCTGCGTACCCATAAGTATTTTATTTGCCTTGAGTCTGTCTACAGTATCTCTGTCCCACTACCCCCCTCTCTCCCTCAATTCAATTCAATTCAAGGTGTTTTATTTGCATGACAGATGGGTACAATTCTTGTTGGGAATGTATACTTTGATATTTACACCCGGCGCGGCACCGAGGGAGCGTCTGCATTTATAACTTGGTTTTTAAAATTAGTCAAGCAATATGAAGCATCTCCTTTAACTTTTAATTCCCTTAAATACATTGAGCACAGCTTTCTCACCATCCTTACACAAAGCAGAAACTGTCCGATGACTCACAGTACAAGTGGAAAGATTACAGATTTTAATCGTCTTTAATTTTGCCTGTGGAGTGTATCTTATTAAGCTATAAATTGTATTTTGAGCGCGTTTTTTGACTTTTTTTTAATTGCATTTTCGGCGCAGACAGCACATACAAGGGTTAATGAACTGCGCCAAGAAATTTAAAATAGTATTCTTTAGGTGTGAGGGTAGGAGTGGACCGCAGCAGGCATAATCAGCAAACCAGGAAAACAAAGAACAGGACAGGTGAGATGTGTATCCAGAAAGCGAGTGATCAGAAAAAGGAAATGGAAAACGCAGAAAAAGGAAACGCTTTACAGGATAAAAACAATAACAACAGTAGTGGCTGGGCAAACGATTTTTTTTAATCGAAATACAAATTGAGATACTGTACTGTATAATGATGTGCATGAACAAAGGTATACTGCAATTTTCCTTAGATACGCGATTAATGCTTCGTAGGAGGAGGCGGTCTTTTCCTCTTGTCTAAAAGTCTGTCCACAAACAAAACATTCCTGTTAGACAAGAGGAATTGAAAAAAAACAATTTTGTCAATGAAAACCGGTGTGTGTGTCTCTCCCTGCTGGATGTCCCTCTCACAAACTGCTGAATGAATAAAATAATTTTATTGAAAACGCGTTTGCGATTGTCTGGTATTTAATTTGGTCCCTTTTAACTGTTTTTCGATCTACTGTATTGCTTTGAGATGCCACTTTTAAAGGCGATATGTAAAATAAAGTTTTTTATTATTGTTATAGAGAAACATGATCAGATTTTCCCTGGTTCAGAAAAAAGTTCTAAAGTGCTACACATAACTTTCTTAATTCGATGTATTTAAAGCAGTGAACTACTGTAGGTGTCACATAACATTCAGAAATACAATCACGTATTTGACAAATAAAAACGATTATAATCTAATCCTTCCACATTTGATCCCAAAATCCCAAGAAATATAAATCTTGATGGGTAGAAAGCTATGCTGAAAGTTTATTAAGATACTAAGAAGACAAAGATACTGTATCAATTTATGTTGCATTAGCCTGATTATGATTAAAAAACACATATAATTAAACACGCGTTTGCGATTTAAATCAGAACACGATTTAAATCAATATAAATGTTTATATTGTAACGCATACTGTCCAGCCTCCATTTCTCTATAAAAATTTACTCTGTTGCACACACACACACAATAGAAGCAGGAACCACTGTCAGAAGGGAAGATATGTTCAAAATATCGCAAATATCAATCATGTTGCGATATTTTGAAATATAAAAGTCAATTGATTGTCCATAATATCGCTATTCTATTTTTTCGAAGAAATGTTTGTTAAAAGAAAAGTCTAGCACCAGCTGGATTTGAACACACAACCTGCTAGCTGGTAGTCACTCACCTAGACCAGTCAGCTACAAGATAGCACGCATGAACAGGCAGGCGAAACAGCCCTACACAGCCCTGTCGCAGCACACGAATACTGTTATTAAATTCTTTAGATACGCGATTCCATATTATATTAGCAGAAAAGCTTAAAACTACCACTTTTTCACACGCTATTTCACATGCTAGTTAAATACTTCGATGCTTAAAATCGTTAGGGAGAAATGGAATACTGGTGTGTATTTTTCCTTTAAAGTGCCGATTCCTGGAATCTGACTGGCTGACACCCCTCTGAAGTGGTTCCATAAAATCTGGTATACGGAAAAGAAAGCGTTGATAAATACAAGTGTCTTTTAATACACTCTTTGCTGTGCTCTTGAGGATCCTTGTGATATTTTAAGCTCTAGTTGAATGATAGGTGTCGCATTTTAAATCATTTTCGTAGTTAGAAATTATGAAACGCCCTGTTAAAAGCAAGGAAGTTTTTATGCCCGTTGAAGTAAAACAAAATGCCTGACAAAGTATGGCTTTGACAGATTCCTAGTGCTTGTACAAATGTGCTAAAGAAATTATACTTTGAGTATACAGCTTGTCCAAAGTCATCCATTATTAATACTATTAGTAATATCTTCAGTAAAGGCTTTGATGCATAAATATTTCTGATAAAGGTAGGTTGTGTACTTTTGTCCAACTGAGCAATCTTGCTTTCATAAAATATACCAACATTTTAATGACTGATGATTAACATGCTGTAATACACAGTTCAAAATTAAAGGCTCAAATGCTGTACATGAGAGGTTAAGCTCCCCCTGGCGGTTTTACAAGGCGACGCCGGATAGTTAACCACGTGACACCACGTTAAATGCGTCATACTGCGTGATACTGCGACATGCCCACCGGGGTATGCCGCGAAATACCTCACTCATTTTGAATGGCTGCATCTGTATACTGTCCTACAACTGTTATTATTGATCACCGAATTATTGTACTTGACATGACTTCATTCAGCCTTTCCTGAACGTCTATGACAGGCAGAGAGAGTGCTGTTTCTGGTGCGATCTTTTGCAGCTGACATTTCACTGTTTTAAACGAACAAGAAATTAGATTGCTCATAAATCAGTTATTCTATATAAACACAGCGTAATTGCCCTCCGAAAATCCTCTTTTTCTTGTTCGTTTTAGAGACCTTGATCGAAACTGATTTTAGATGTCAGAAAGGATTTATTTTCTCTGTATTTCCTACATTGCTTTGTCGAGATTTTAACTTTATATCTAACTTTATATCTAGGCTCAGATTTCAACTATAAATCGTACAGTAATTAATAGCAGTAAATACTGATGTTTTGCGCCCTCTTACCACAAAAATATATGTTTTGTAGTTGGGATTAACTTTATTTCGTACGCGTAGCTACTCCGATTCGGACACCGAACAGTTAAAGATGGCGGCAAATCAGACACCCAGAGAGGGGGCGTCTTCTCGCCTCCATAACTAAAATGCCAAATAGGAGTGGCTTAAGCGACATACACAGTCGTGTAACTGACAGTTTGAGGTAGCCTATCGTGTAAATTTCGCTTTGTTGCTGATAGGTTAAGCTTTCGAAACTCTGCCCCAAAGTCATGTGACTGATTTTTCGCCCTGTTTCGTTGGTTAAACGCAATGATCACAAGCACCACCATGGTAACTGGGATGTGTAGTTTTTAATTCCGTTTGAATTATAACTGTACGTACTGTCTTCATATTTGGCCAGGGCTTTAAAGAGAAGGCGCGCCAAAAAATTTCGGTGCCGTCGTCTCCGCTTTAAAGGTACCCCCGTGCTGGAAGAATTTGAACTCGGAACGTTTGCCCAGCGTAGTTATAGTGGACATAAAAACAAGAGTTTGCTGGCATTATATCCTAGAAGACACAGACCGGCACCAGACCGGTAAATGCTTGATGAACTAGGGATTGGACAGTTTCCAAGTGCTTGTACAATCGATGGAAATGTTCAAATATTGTGCAAAAGAAATAAACACAATAATCATTTATTTCTTTATCATATTAGCTAGCTAATATCCTCTCTTTGCTAGTTAGTGGCTGTGTTTCTGCGTTGGGTAGCAACGGGTGACTGTTCTCAGGCGGAAGATGTAAACAGCTTAATTTTCGTGTTAAATAATTTTTAAAAATTAAAATTCATTCTATACAGCAATCACATATTTGGGTACCGTTTCATACAACTTTCATGCTTAAAATGTTTAGGGAGAAATGGAAGACTGGTGTGTATTTTTTCTTTAAACTATCAAGACCAGCCATACACAGTACAGTTTATGTACATACAGTAATGTTTATGTTCCTAAATTAATATCGTTTATGACCTTCAGATGCGTTATGCTCCTCTTCTTTTTATGCTCAGCTACTAAAATTTCCCTTTAGTGGTACAATTCCATATAAATATTCAAAACTAAGCAGATTGAAATGTGCACAGTAAAGACATTAGATGATTAAATCTTTTCACTACCAACCAATGCACCACGAGTGCCCCTGTCGGTCATTTTGGCCAGCCAATCACTTACCGCGGTGCCCTACGGTGCCCTGCGGGTTGGTTACTGTACCACGGGTTTTTACCGCTCATTTTGAATGGCTGCATCTGTAGGTTGTCTCTCGCAGTGTTCAGGAATTGCATTCCGAAACTGAGTCAGATCAAAAGTTGTAAGAAAAGCACCTATGGTGTCGGTTCTAACAGCTTTATTGATTCGATGTTAAAGGCCGGAAATGGGGCACAAGACACGCGACCGCAAAAAGCGTCGCCATCTGCTTCCAGCTGCAAAATGCCGTTTGCGGACGCTGAAGCATTTGAACTTGAACTTTATTGCCATATGTAACCGGTACTGGTACAATGGAATTCTTACTTACAGAAGGTCTCTCGATTGTAAAACAAGTGTAAAAAACAAGACAAAGTGCAAACAGTGCATCAAGACAATGTACAAACAAACAATAGACAATGTGCAAGTAAACATGTAGACATTTCTTTCCAAGGCAGCGGGTACAAGCGATCTCGCGTTTTAAAACCACCAGGAAAAGCAGAAAGGCACTTTTCCTTGCTTGCGCCGGCACACAACGACGTGAGGAGGACACCGTAGTCGGCAGGATTCGAACCTGCCCGGGGAGACCCCAATGGATTTCTAGTTCATCGTCTTAACCACTCGGCCACGACTACAGCGAGCGCCGCCGTTGCTGCGTTCTTGCTACAATCTCACATGGATCGCGAGACGCCGGCGGAAACCTTTTTCAAAGTCGTTCTCCATTAAAAAAAAAACCTTTCCAAAATACAAGCCTTGCAGACAGACACGCCTCAGAGGACTTAAGGGTGGCTTCATGTGGGAATGATAAAGTCTCCCCGTCCGGACAGGAAAATGGCACTTTGTTAGACACAAAGAAACAATCAACAACAGACAAATGTCCACAAGCATTTAAGAAGCCGCACCATGTTCTTGCTACAATCTCACACGGATCGCGAGACGCCGGCGGAAATCTTTTTCAAAGTCGTTCTCCGTTAAAAAAAAAAACCTTTCCAAAATATAAACCTTGCAGACAGACACGCCTCAGAGGACTTAAGGGTTGCTTCATATGGGAATGATAAAGTCTCCCCGTCTGGACAGGAAAAAGGCACTTTGTTAGACACAAAAACACAATCAACAACAGACAAAAGTCTACAAGCATTTTAGAAGCCGCACTTGAAATAGCTCTTACATTCGTGTTAGACGCAGGAATCGCCTTTTTATTGACGCTCTTACAAACGCCATGGAAAGCAAAACAAAGCAAAGCAGAGCAGAACAAAACGAACAAAATAAAACCCTCATGTCCTGCACTTGAATATAATGCCGTTACGTGCTGAAGCGGTATTGGACGTCATCCTAGCACTGCAACCCGGGGCGTACGGTATATGGGAACGAGCACACGTCACGAATCGTCTCTAATCACTCCCTGCACTGTAAGGCGCCTTGAAGCGTGCACCCTCAACATTCATCTTTGCGCATCTGTGAAAGGTAAACTCTTGAGCAAACTCTGAACCAGACGCTCAAACTCCAGCTAGCATTAGGGGTAGCATTCCCACGCTACTTGAACACTTTGTTTACGCTCAGTGCTGGATTTTGGGAACTTTAGGACGAGTGGGACTTTTCTCCTATCTGTCAATTCGTTTTGTTTTGGAGACTCTTGGCTGTCTGTGTTGTATAGTGCAGCGTGAAGAAAACGTTTTCGAAAACTGTGCTGGCTCAAAAGTTGTAAGAAATCCTCTCCAGCTCTTTTAAGTCTCTTCAGTTTTGTCATTTAAAGTGAAACTAGATGTATAACTGGAGCCTCACTTATGCAAATGGTGAGGCTCCAGTTCGACATCTAGTTTCACTTTATATGACAGAAGTACATCAGACTGCGCCGGACTGGGGGATCACTTCCGGTTATTTTTACCATCTTAAACATTTGAAATCCTCCTCTATGCAATTGTGACACTTCATCTTGGCTCCACCTAGGACACTCTTCAATCACTTCTCTCTTCTCCCACAACACTCTTGTCTGTCGGCAGTATGTGGCGTCTTTGCATTACCCCCAATCTCACCACAGCAAGCAAGCAACGGGTTTTGGCAAGACAGGAGAAGACTGCCTGGCCCGAACGGGGATTGAACCCATGACCTTGGCGTTATTAGCACCACGCTCTAACCAACTGAGCTAACAGGCCTCAAGCCGACTGTACTCTCTGTGCTGCAAAAAATGGAATTCAGGGAAGTTTCTTTTGTCCTTTTTTGAATAGAAAGCCCTGCGATTCAGTGTACGGGCTTTCTCGTGCTGTTTAATGGTTCTTGTAACCCAAATCCTACACTGGCCTGAAGTGCCCCCCCATTTCACAGCATTTTTCAGCTGATTTCAAATGTACCTAAAGGAGAAGCATTACTGAAGACCATCAATTACCAAGAGCTTTTGTCAAAGGTTTTGGTGGTCACTTTTAATGACCACAGAGAGCTATGACCTCGGTTTTACATCTCATCCAAAAGACGGCGCCTTTTTACCACACAGCGTCTCCGTCACTATACTGGGGCATTGGGACCCGCACAGACCTCAGGGTGAGCGCCCCACCGCTGGCTCCATTAACACCGCTTCCAGCTGTGAGCTTTGCTTTTCCCTGTAGTTCACCCTCATCCGGGTACTGACCTGGCTCACAGCTTCTAAGCTTCAGTGGGTTTTCAGTTGCGAGTTGAAAGGGGATGCAAGTGATGGAGCTGCTCGCTGCAAAAGCCACTGCATTGGCCGGGAATCGAACCCGGGCCTCCCGCGTGGCAGGCGAGAATTCTACCACTGAACCACCAATGCACGCTGCAAGGGTCTACAAAAAAGACGCTTTTTTACCACTCTGTGCTGGATGTTGGGTCCCAAGGGAACTTCTGGACGAGTGAGAATTTTCTGCTATCAAAATTTGGTTTCGGAGACTTTTGGCAGCCTACAGATGCAGCCATTCAAAATGCGCGGGTGATACTGCATTATTTTGCGGTACGCTGTACGCAGTCTACCGCAAGCTACCGGTAAATACCGCGAGTTGCCGTAAATTCTCCTATAATACGACAAGCAAAATAATAGTATCCGGAATTTCCGCAAGGTGGAGCTAATAAAGCTCAACCTCTCATGTTTGAGCTGTGGCCATCAAAGTCTTTAACGAAGATATTACTAATAGTATTAATAATGAATGACCTTGGACAAGCTGTAAGTGTAAACTCAAAGTATTGCCCTGGTCAACATTCTTTTTTTCATTGACCGTCTTTGTAAAAGTAACACCACAGCATTTCGCAATCACGCATTTGTTTCCAATCATGCAAAGTACAGTAATTTTTGAGAATCGATTCACCATGCCTTTCACATGCTCATAAAAGAGATTGATTTAGGAACATAAACATATTACCGTATGAAAACTGTACTGTATACAGTATGTATATGTATATTTAATGTCTTAACTGTGCCCGTTTAAGTATTGAATATTCATATCTAATTTTACCACTGAAGGGAAATCTTAGTAGCTGAGGATAAAAAGAATAGGAGCATACTGCAACGCGTGTGAAGGCCATAAACGATATTAATTTTGGAACATAAACATACAGTATATGGCTGGTCTCGGTACTTTAAAGAAAACATACACGAAACATGGTTTCATTATGACCAGAATCGGTCTTGAGATATTTTTAACTTGATTTACAGTATTTGAGAGGTATGTCTTAACACCGATACTACAGTGCTTAAGTACTGCTCACGTATATGTTTCTAGGTTTATATTATACATTTCATACGGTCAAATTACTTTTGAGCAACTAATAAGAAGCGCGAAACGGTATGCGTTTTAGTTTCGTTTTGTGCAGGGACCCGTGGATTGATTAGAGATATCAAGTACATACAAGTCATTTTTTAAATGTTGTAGTTCGTCTTGAAAAAATGTTACGAGTACATCATCCATCAACAATTACAAAGGTTCTGTTTTCATATTGCGGATTTTGGTTACGTAATATTATTTTCTAGATTTCACGTTGTGAATATATGATTTGGGCAAACAGAGCTGCAAAGAAGTACATTATGGGTTGTTGTTGTTTTTTTTGCAGTTTTATCTAGAACAAGCGATGCTTAAACCTTTGTCTGATTCTTGTGAAACTATCCACACGACAGTTACAGTACCTAGGAGTTGACTTCAGTGATGTCACTGATGGGATGTTTCTAAAAATCCATCCTCTGTAAAACGTCTGCATATGTCTGCATATGTATTCGCTAATGAAGCTGCGTGTTCTGAGCCTGGATCTCTACATTTCTGTATGAACCAGCTTAGAGGGCTAAAGACAGCTTGTGTTTAAATTGAGTGTAAGGCAATTTATGCTTCTAAAGTCATGGTCAGCATTTATTATTGTACTGTGCTGTAAACTTGTTCTGTGCCTAGTCACATTATTTTATAGCGTTTTTATAGTGTTATCAAATCTGGTGGCGCTGTGTGTTAGTTTCCTGACTCCCATGTCACATGGTCTGTGATTGAAACCTGTGAAACCGGTTTAATTCGTCACAGCCAGCACTCCGGCAGAGAGGGGGTTGTACTCGTAAAGTAGAAGCAGGCGAGATTTCCAGCGAAAGACACCTCCCCCCCACCCTCATACGATTCGCATTGTAATTACACATTGTAATTGTATTACACATTGTACACATGCTTAAAAGAGAAGAGAGAAAACGCAAGCCTTCTTCAGGTGTGAGGGTCTTCTGCTCAGAATGAAACGCTAAAATGTAATGTAGGCTCTGAATGGGTTCAATTATGATTTGGGCTTGATTAAGGTCGCTGCCTTTCATCTAAAACCCTACTTGAATCCTTCGAAACTAAAAATCAGTGTTAGTGAGTTCTAAATAAAGAGGTATCCAGGTAACAGTGAAACGGGCGGACAGTCTGGGGAGATCGCCCGTTTTCCATGTAAATAGTTCCCTGGTTCCGCACCCCTTGGTGTTTCTCTCGCTCTCTCTCGGGTCACCTGATCATTAGCTCGAAAGATTTCAGTGCTTTGTGTATATTCTAATGGTAGTGGGGGCAGGGTGTGTGCGAACAGGTTTGGTTGAAATTGCATTGGAGATCTATGTTCTTCACACCTGAAACATTTCCTCTGAAAGCATTTTCTTCGCAGTTTAACCGATCTTGTTACAGCATGTTACAGTTTACTATTATTAACCATATTAATTTTAAGTGCTTAATGCCATTTTTTGACCAGGCACGAATATTCTTAAGTCCATATCTTCGCAAGGGAATCAGTGCGAATTGCAATACTAATTAAATTAAAACTACTAACTACTAACTAATACTAATTAAAACAAACCAGAAACGTGTTGTTCTGTCTAATGACATTACAAGTGGAAAGATTACAGATTTTAATCGTCTTTAATTTTGTTACGTTATACATTTTAGAAACGTTTCATCCATACAAACACCACAAAACTATTTTCGATTGTATTTCTGAATAGTATGTTACACTTAGTTCACTGTTTTAAATACATCTAATTAAGAAAGTTAGGTGTTAGCATAAACTATTAGCAATCAATAATATTAAATTAAAGTTAAATACAAAACTAAAGAAAAAATAGGGTTAAATATAATTCAAAATATTTTGCTAACAATGTTAACTGTTTATGAATAATAAAATGTATTAACTAAGGAGTAGGATGGCACAGTTGTTAGTATGTTTTTTGTTTTGTTTCTTTTTCATAAATACAACAGTAGTACCTGATGTCTGAAGTGGAAATCTAATAAGTAAACTGATTCTTAAAAATGTAGAGAGCTTTGAAAAAAATATATTGGTGCTTTTAGATAATATATTTCAAGGATGTAACTGCTGTGCTACAGTACGTGCAGAATTTTAGAAATCAGTTTGTCAACAAAGTACACTGTTTAGGTTAGTTTAGAAGACAATGTACCAAAACAATATATGCTGTCTGGGTCATTAGAATTAGCTGAAAGTAACTGATAAGCTTTGAATAACAAATCTAGTTTTTCTTCTCTCGCTCTATGATGTAATCTGTTTTCTCTTAGAGAAAGGGGAAGTTTTAGAAGGGACCAAGTGCTGAACATTTTTACAGCGCAACGTCTTATAAAAACCCTGTTCTGCTTGTAACAAATTGAGTCTCTGGTTGCACTTTGCGAAGTGGCAGCAGGGCTCCCAATATTGCAATATTGAAATAAAGACCTTACTCAGGTGAGAACTCTCTCTTGTGGCTTCCTTGATAGTTATATTTCCATGACAATTTGGGGGCTCGTCCGGGATCACAAACCTGAGCGCGAACGGCTGCTGAAACTCCATCCGGACCCGGACAATTTTAGCAAATTGGACGAACCTCGGAGGATAAACTGTTTATCCTTCCAGAGACGCGTCTGGAGAATTGGCAGTTGTCTGACGTCAGTAAGTGATCCTTTAAAATTAATAGTTTGAGAAGCGAGCCACAGGGGTGTTCTCACGCGGGTTTGATGAGTCCAGGACTCATATAAAGAACTTATCTTAACACAGACGTGTGGTTTTTGCTCTGCGGAGTAGTTAATGTGATAAGGTTCTTAGTAAGGCACCGATCGGTAAAAATGGGAAAATTAAATTCAGAGACGAAAATGGGACCGAGCAGTCCAGCAAAAGTACATGTACGACAAATTCAGAGAAACAATTATAGCCTGGGTTAGAGTAAAAAAAATTATGTTCATGAACTGTAAAGCTAGGGTAATAGGTGTAAGGGAACTTGCACATAATTTATATATGATAATTATGGGCCCATAACTATGAAGTATATAACTATAACTATAACTATCTTTGTAAGTGAATCAGAATCGACAGAGGAAAGTTGAATTAGGAAAAAGAAGTTTCCTGAAGAAGGGGAAACTTAGAAGAGAAGGAGAAGAAAGGAAAGAAATTGAATTGGAAAACTTATGGAATGGAAAGAGGAATCACAGAAATAATGGGAAGCTTCAAAAAAGACTAGTCTTGAAAGTAAAGAACAGCAAGCTGCAGCTAAAGTCATGGCCATGCGTACTAAAAAGAAAAAGTCTCCACCGAAATTAGAAAGCGGTCCGGAGCCAAAGCCTTTTCACTTGTTTGTGAAATGCCAATGTGCACTTTTCCAGGTCCAGAAGGAACTCCAGCATATGTACATTGACATTGGTCTCCTAGTGAATTATTTGCATTAGTTAAGTCTTTTCCTAAATTGCCTGATGACCGTAAAGAATTTAGAAGAAAGGCAAGCCTTGTTCTCGATTGTCTTAAGCCTAATTACAGTGACATAACCTTGTTGCTAGATCATATTGTTCCTAAAGGTTTACAACGTCCTCTAAAAAGGAGGAGGCAGATTGGCGGATACATGACCCAAATGATGAAGAAGTATCCATCTAAATTAAACCACACGGACATGGAGAGGAAAAGATAGGCGGACGCTTCTAAAAAGAGGTAAGGACTCCTCTTTTCTAAAAAGTCCCTTGTCCTCTCCATGTTGCTGTGGTGGGTTCAGGGTTTTCCTGAAGCTGAAGCAAGTACAACAGAAAAAATGAGTTAATGGTGTATGTGTTTTAGATGCCTGTTTTGTGAAGGTGGGGTAGAAAAAGAGGGATTGCTGAAGGAGTAGCGTCTCGCCCTGCCCGTGCGAAAAAATCCAGGTGTTGCATCCTGGTACACGACTGCAGTACGGCTGAAGGTAGTAACTAGAACTGTACTCGCAGAAGAGCCGAAAATGGTAACTCGATTCAACTGTGTATTTAAAGCCAGGATTTGGAACCTGGTCCGTGTTCCCGAATTGTGATAGTTCGTCAGTTTGTCTCGACTGGGGGATTCCGCGGGGCGCGTGGGAGACGTGAAAATGGTTTGGTGTGAAGAAAAAAAGTTTGATTAATCCAAAGTGAAACTTAAAAGAAATATTGACTGTCAGACGGAATTTAGGCTGAACAGGAATGTAGAAAAGTGTATGAACATTTGGATAAAAATAAACAATAGTTAGAGGAATATTTGAGAATTCAACAGAATATCATAGATGAGACGCAAAAATCCCTGATGGAAAAGCTAAAAGCAATGGCTGAACGAAAGGAAGTTATATATGCAGAAAAAGAAAAAGCAAAAGAAGAAATAGAACGCCTTGAGAGAGAATCTGGGAGAAGGGTGGGAATCAGTGTGGAGATTTTTGAAAGAGCATTACCCACCGAAAACTGATTAGAGAAAAGTAACAGCATGTCAGCAGAAGGAAGTGAGGATGTTTTCAGATTTTACAGAAAGGTTTATAGCTTTATGGATAGTATACTCGGGGTTAGCCGATGAAAAGGAAGTGAATGAAGATACTTCCACAGTAATAAAACAAATTTACTTGAGTGTGTTAAACCTGATGTTGCCAAGAATGTACAACTATGCTTTCCTGATATTACGGACAGCGGAGAGAGATTTGATTTAATAACTCGCGAAGCATGCATGCAGAAGTGCGAGCGCTGCAAATGGGAGGTAAAAAGACTCCCAAGGAGGAGAAAAGGGAGCCGCCAGTTTGTCGAAATTATTGTGCGACTTTCATGTTATACCGAGATATAAAACCCCAAAGACAAAACTACTAATAAGCTGGTGTGCAGTTACTAAAAAAAAGGTGTTTTTTGGAGAAATTGGAAGAAAGAGGCTTGAATTCACAATTAAAGAACATGTCAGAAGCTGAAACGAGAGCCGTGCGTGAACTAAAAGTTTTAATCTAGTAAACCCCTCTGTAGCCTTCCTAAATTTATCTCAGGATTGAAATAAAAGTGAAATAATCTTACAGTGTGCAGTAACTGGGGGACACAGGAGCACAGCTGTCCTACTTTTAGACTAAAACAGCATAAAAATGTGATATAAAGTTTTCTAACGGGTAACAGGAGGCTACAGGAGAAGGGGTGCAAGGGTTGTGTTTAAAGCAAATATAAGCTGTCACAGTCTGCTTGGGTAAAGATGTACAGTTTCAACTACTGATGTGGGTGGGGGACACCCCAGACCTATTTTAGGCCCAGACTGCAGCATTTTATAAGGAATTACTGCATGAAATAGCATTTATGTAAACTAACTTAATAGAGTTATGTGATATTGTGATTGTTTTACCTAATGAGGGAATCCATAAGGCCGGGCTACTCCAAGTACTGGATCTTGAAAAAAAAGGAGTATAAAACCAACTACATGATAAAGCCAGGGTGAATGCCTTCTCAGAACGAGCTTGTCTAGTGACGTATTGGTTTAAGGGGGGTAGTGCAGTCTAAAGACAAAATTGCCTTGACCCCTGCAGCAGAAACCGGTTTTGATGTTTTGAGACAAGCTTTCTTGCAGGCACTGGCCCTGGACTGGATTCCCTCAGACGGATCATCTGTATGTAATCTGTATGTAAGTGAAAGAAATGGGTTGTGAGCTGCTGTGCTGGTGCAGGAGCATGGAGATAGGCATCGTCTGGTGGGTTATTATTATTCAGGACCCCTTGATGCGGTGGCCAAGGGGCCGTGTTTATGTGTTGTGCAGGCTACCTGCCTGGCTGTATAAACTGTGAATAATCTGGTGTAGAACTAGCAGACCGAATGAAAATATTTAATTGAAACTTGTAAATATGCTAAATGGAAAATTGTAGCAATTTATATAGACTGTATATATACATTTGGTGGATGCCACAATTTTGGATGGCAGTGAAGGAATAGGGATTTCCCCAACATGGCAGGGACTCCAGTTAAGAATGCTGGGTTTGTCTCTGAACTGTTATAAGCTTTGCAGCTGCTTATTGAAGTAGCTGTGGTAAAGTGTAAATCACATAATAAAGAAATGTTTCCAGTAACTCGAGGGAACAACTTTGCAGATGCAGCTGTCAGGTGAGCAGTCCTGGTAGAGCAGGAGTCTGAGACCCCTGTGAGACCTCTGTTGGTGAAAAGGGGACAGCTACAGGATATTCAGGCTGAGGCCTCTAAAGCAGAGAAAAGGACATGGTTAGAAAAGAGTGTGGTGCTTCATGATGATTGGGTGTGGTGCTGCCAGCACACTGGACGCCCTGCATGCCTTCACAGCCTAATGCCCTTTGTAGCTCGACAAATGCACTCTGTCGGACACCTGGGTGTGAGAAATGGTGTGCTGGTTACCCAAACCTGGGTGGGGACCGTGTTTGAAGCAGTAGCCACTTATGTGGTATCTCAATGTGATGCTTATCAAAGGAACTCAGCTACAGTTCAGGTGCGGGTGCTACAGCTCAAAAGGCCTGCTCCTGAGGAACCTTTCATGCACTGGCAAATTGACAATTGTCAAGAGAAACCTGGGCTCTTATAATCTGTTTTCCCAGTGGGTTGCTGCCACTGCCTCTGTGTCTACCAAACACTTGATAACAGAGATAAGCCCTCGGTGGGCACTGCCCTACCGCTTGTATTATGATCAAGGGACAGGCTGTGGCTGGATTATTCGGGGTGAGATGGACTGAGATCACCCTCAGTCTGCTGGAACAGTGGAATGAAGGAACAGAACTCTAAAAGATCGACTAGACATCAGACTGAAGGAGCGCCATGGGATGCGGGCTGGATCAAACAGAACTGTGTAATAGAGCCTGTTTGATATCATCACAGGCCAATCAACGAAACTTCCTGGAGGGACGAATTTGGCTAATGGATTGTTGAATTTGCTAATTCTCTATTGTAGTTTTGTAGGTTGTTAATTGAAGTGGTGCACGGGGCTGGTGAACAGGTGCTGGACACTTGGAGACCTCCAGTAGAGGGAAGACACGACCTGATACCTGGCGAGTGGGTGTGGTGAGGAAGATATACCCTGCCTGATGTTGCAACCCTGCTGGGAAGGACCATATCAAGTGCAACTGACTACCGACTCTGCCATCTGAGTGACAGGATGAGATCGCTGGATCTACGCATTGCGCCGACACCGAACCACTGCACCAGAGACTGAGTGAACATTAATTATTATATTGTCACTGTTTCTGTGTTTGTTGAGCTTCCTGAGGGGGGGCGACAGTGTACCTGTTAAGTGTAAGGAGCTTTACTTTGATAAAATGGGGATATGGAATCAATACTTTATCAGTCAGCCACAAATAATAATCAGAGCTCATGTTGGGATTGTATTGCTATAAAAGATGCTCATGGGAGTAATCCCCTTTGATAGAGGTGATTATTTAGGTTTATTGGCATGGGTAAATAGCCCTGCTTTTAGTCTGAGTGTAACTCAGATGTATTAGAATGGAAATAACTGTATGCTCCTCGCTATAATCACAGTTTTAGGCCATTCTCTATTAGGGTGATAGACAGCTGTTTAGGTGACCCAGCTGTTGACCAATCTTGTAAAAAAAAAACCCTAAGAAAAATGCTGGGCTCCAGCCCACAGGGATTTACCTGTGCTGTAAGAACTAATGCATGAATAAGGAGACTGGATTCTGGTGAAAGACAGGAAAAAGAGGTGGTGTTCGCTCAGGTGGAGGGGGCCGTACCAAGGCTGCTGACCACTGCGACTGCTGTGAAAGTCACGGAAAGGGTTCCCTGGATTCATGCTTCCCACTGTAAACGAACTGAGCAAAGTGCACAAGCACAGATGGGGATCACATGCTTGGGACTGATGTGCCCAGCCTTTTTCCTTTTTATGTGGAAGCCTGTCACCACCCAGAAAGAGGAAGAATCTAAACGCGAAGCCTCTTTGTATACAAACTGGCTGAATGAAACTGATAATGAGGGGGATAGGAGTAATTTGTGGTATAAATTTATAAATCATACAGTAAAGTTAAAGAAATGTAATGCATCTTGTTATGTATGTGCTTTAATGCCTCATTCTACAGCCTCACCCATTTCTCTCCTGGTTAAAATCACGGTTTGGGCCAGGGGGAATGTTTTTCTTTAAGTTACTAACACCGATTATAGGGGCTGTGATACTTGTCTTCCTGTTTTTGTGTTGCTGTACGAAATATATTATTCCAATGCTTTGAAATATGGTAATGAATATGTTTGTGCATCAGTATGTTCTGATAAGAACGCAAGAATCCGAAGTATGGGAGCCTCCTGGGAGTCCATATGAAGAATCTAACTTTTAATCATTTTCAAGAATAAAAAGGAGGGAATTGAAGTGGAAATCTAATAAGTAAATTGATTCTTAAAAATGTAGAGAGCTTTGAAAAAAATATATTGGTGCTTTTAGATAATATATTTCAAGGATGTAACTGCTGTGCTACAGTACGTGCAGAATTTTAGAAAACAGTTTGTCAACAAAGTACACTGTTTAGGTTAGTTTAGAAGACAATGTACCAAAACAATATATGCTGTCTGGGTCATTAGAATTAGCTGAAAGTAACTGATAAGCTTTGAATAACAAATCTAGTTTTTCTTCTCTCGCTCTATGATGTAATCTGTTTTCTCTTAGAGAAAGGGGAAGTTTTAGAAGGGACCACGTGCTGAACTTTTTTACAGCGCAACGTCTTATAAAAACCCTATACTGCTTGTAACAAATTGAGTCTTTGGTTGCACTTTGCGAAGTGGTAGCAGGGCTCCCAATATTGCAATATTGAAATAAAGACCTTACTCAGGTGAGAACTCTCTCTTGTGGCTTCCTTGATAGTTATATTTCCATGACATGTCTCAGTGGCTTTCAAAATTAAATTATGCATGCAAACCTGTGAACTAGAAAGATAACTAAGATACCCATCCATTTATAATGGTGGCGAAGTGGTTAGCATTGCTATCTTGCAGTACTGGGGTCCTAGGATCAATTCCTGAAATCCTGTGTGTGGGGGTTTTACATGTTCTCTCTGGGTTACATGGTTTTTCTCCATATGTGTGATATGACTCCCTCTCGCACTCCGAAACATACTGGTAAGTTAATTGGTTTATGGGAAAACTGGCCCTGGTGTGTGTGTGTTTGTGTCTGTCTGTCCTGTGATGGACTGGCGCTATGTCCAGGGTCCGTTGCTTACTGGGATAGGCTCCAAATCCTCTGTACTGGATAAAGAGATTAGAAATGGATGGAAGTAAAGGCACTGTGTGGATGGAACTATACACAGTGTTAGAAACCCACGATGAAATGGCAGCATCTCACTGAGAATAAAATATTTAATAGTGCTGGCTTAAGGAAACAGCCTTTCCACCTCTCTTGCACATCAGTATCCATACCTAGTTATTTAAACAAATTGCCTCTAATTATAAACATCTTAATGTGCTGGCTCTGTGGATCCGCATCAGCTATGTTTGCCCATTCCTTCAATTCATGTGCATCCAACACACAGTTCAATGCCAGCAACTACACATAATCTAAAATACAATCCTTATTTCAGTATCTATGTAAACATATAGTCTGTTAACTTCATCATCTTCATCAAAAGTATGCCTAACCCCATTAGGAAGTGTTCTTGTTATAAGTGTATTCCTCAGCTTTCCCCAAATTATCTTCTTCTTGCCAACATCTCTAGTCTTTTATCCTGCAATAACTTAGCCAACACTTAAATCTCCAAAAGCTGCTTGTGTTAATTTCTTTAAATCACAAATATCATGTGTAAATACTGGCCATGTAATACTCTGCATTGTGGAATAATAGTTTATTTTAAAGGGAACTAGAGAAATCAAGAAAGGCTTTTTTTCTAGAATTAATAAATGCACATCCTGTTCACTGGGGAAATTAAATCCACACTGAGCAATCTTCAATATGTTCAGAATATGACAGCAAGAATCCTATCAGGGATGCATTACACCTGTTTTCAAGTCCTTGCACTGGTTACCTATCAGATTTCGAGTCAACTTCAAAATCCTTATCCTCCTTATATACTGTCCTACAACTGTTATTATTGATCACCGAATTATTGTACTTGACATGACTTCATTCAGCCTTTCCTGAACGTCTATGACAGGCAGAGAGAGTGCTGTTTCTGGTGCGATCTTTTGCAGCTGACATTTCACTGTTTTAAACAAACAAGAAATTAGATTGCTCATAAATCAGTTATTCTATATAAACACAGCGTAATTGCCCTCCGAAAATCCTCCTTTTCTTGTTCGTTTTAGAGACCTTGATCGAAACTGATTTTAGATGTCAGAAAGGATTTATTTTCTCTGTATTTCCTACATTGCTTTGTCGAGATTTTAACTTTATATCTAACTTTATATCTAGGCTCAGATTTCAACTATAAATCGTACAGTAATTAATAGCAGTAAATACTGATGTTTTGCGCCCTCTTACCACAAAAATATATGTTTTGTAGTTGGGATTAACTATATTTCGTACGCGTAGCTACTCCGATTCGGACACCGAACAGTTGAAGATGGCGGCAAATCAGACACCCAGAGAGGGGGCGTCTTCTCGCCTCCATAACTAAAATGCCAAATAGGAGTGGCTTAAGCGACATACACAGTCGTGTAACTGACAGTTTGAGGTAGCCTATCGTGTAAATTTCGCTTTGTTGCTGATAGGTTAAGCTTTCGAAACTCTGCCCCAAAGTCATGTGACTGATTTTTCGCCCTGTTTCGTTGGTTAAACGCAATGATCACAAGCACCACCATGGTAACTGGGATGTGTAGTTTTTAATTCCGTTTGAATTATAACTGTACGTACTGTCTTCATATTTGGCCAGGGCTTTAAAGAGAAGGCGCGCCAAAAAAATTCGGTGCCGTCGTCTCCGCTTTAAAGGTACCCCCGTGCTGGAAGAATTTGACCTCGGAACGTTTGCCCAGCGTAGTTATAGTGGACATAAAAACAAGAGTTCACTGGCATTATATCCTAGAAGACACAGACCGGCACCAGACCGGTAAATGCTTGATGAACTAGGGATTGGACAGTTTCCAAGTGCTTGTACAATCGATGGAAATGTTCAAATAAATGTGCAAAAGAAATAAAGAAAATAATCATTTATTTCTTTATCATATTGGCTAGCTAATGTCCTCTCTTTGCTAGTTAGTGGCTGTGTTTCTGCGTTGGGTAGCAACGGGTGACTGTTCTCAGGCGGAAGATGTAAACAGCTTAATTTTCGTGTTAAATAATTTTTAGAAATTAAAATTCATTCTATACAGCATTCACATATTTGGGTACCGTTTCATAAAACTTTCATGCTTAAAATGTTTAGGGAGAAATGGAAGACTGGTGTGTATTTTTTCTTTAAACTATTGTAGTGGCAATGCTTGTTAATAAGACAGAATTAAGCGTTGGTATGCTCCTAAAGGAGGCCCCATCTCACCCTCCATCTCTGTGGTGCAGCCACAGAGAAAGAATTCATGCAAGCTGATTTAAGATGTTTTTCTTTTGATAAGAAGCAAGCTCCCAGACGGGGATGCAATTAGCTAAGCCTGGCTATCATGATCAATGGTCATCCACTGGCGCCTATCTGTCTAGGGAGTGCCGAATGGACATCTGGACTGCATTTCTAAGTGTCAAGAGTAAGTGACTTATATCTCACCTTGACCAACCAATCAGGGACTGGCAGGGCGTGGTAATACCACGTGGGTCTCCAATGCCCGCCAAACTCTCAACCAATCAGCACACATCTGGGTCTTGATCAAAAAGGGAGCGCAAGCTCAGTTCTGGGCTCTCCTTGGCCATTTTCACGCATCCTCAGAGACAATCACGTGACAACTGCTGTTGTCTGCAAAAGGACTTGGACTTTGTTCTAAGCGCGAGGCCGAGGATCCCGTACGTATTCAGAATTCTACCAACGTGAATGCTCGGCTTGATCAACGGCAGCCTACAGTTGGACCCTCGTCGACAACCTGAATAGCTTATTCAGAAGCAGCGCTGGACCGGGAACGAACCAGCTTCTTCCCAGGCAAAAGAGTGACTTGTGAGGACTCGCGGTCACACTCTGTGCATAGAGACTTTCTACTAGCCAGCTGGACTGCTGGTAGATCCCCTCGGAGCAACGACTGCCCTGCGCGCCGCAGTCAGATTCCTCCGCCCGTCCTACTCCGAGCTGCACCTCGACTGGTTGGCCGGTAGCCAGAGGACGCCGACACAACGCCCATTGGACAACCGCTGCAACAGAGCCTGTCAGCTGGTTTGGTGTTCGTGCCGGGAAATTCCAAATCCAAACACAGTGGATAAGTAAACCCCATGTTCTACATTGCGTCTCGAGAATTTAATTGTACCTCAACACAAGTTGTTATCAATTTAATTCATGAGTAATGTATTTACTTCCGAGTTTAGAGTAACAGTGGGTAATAACACTGATTAGCGATTTGGTAACCGAACGATATATATTGACATATATTCTCTGTTGTGTATCTCTTTGTGTTTGCATCTCTTCGAGATTATATACCTTGTATATTGATAACCCTCACAGTAAGGTCTGCCGCTCGTATCCAGGCAGACTAGTATATGTTTGGTGCACAGTTTATATTAATAAATGTATCTCGTGTATTGAACCCGTGTGTGTGCGTTGTTAGTTGTTCTGACGATTGATTTTCTAAAAGCCCCAACGAACAACCTCGTGATTACTGCTACAATTGATAATTGTCTCAGTAAACCCATCAAACCACTACATTTAATGGCGTCCCTGGGTGGGCGAGTTTAGAATGAAATGAGAATCAATCGCACAGAATAACTGATATTGCTGTGAGTTCAAGTTCAGCACAGCACCGCGGCTTCTATACGCGAATACCGGGTGTGCTGATAACTGCGTAAAGAAATCCCCCTGTTTTCTAGCGTTTAGTGTAACGTGTACTGATTGGAAATCCATCTGCTCGGGTGTTTAGATTCCATACTGTATTTTGGTAAAAGAAAAAAAAAGTAATACTCTTAAAGTTTCTCTGACGTAATGACAATGGCTGCTAAAATGTCTGAAGTGGAGTCGCTTATAAATACTATTTCTAGCGACGACAATCCTGGTTACTGGAGCGGTATCGAAAAGTTGAACTTTGATGATATTGAGAAGCTGCAAGTAGATTTAGTAGCTAAGGTAGCGAACCAGCTTAACACAGGAGGGTCCGTGAACGCAGTTCAGGTCCTATCGAGTTTCGCCTTAAATCTAGCTAAACAGCTGGAACTGTCTTTGTCCGAGCTGACAAAGTTTCAAAAGCTTCAGGGAAAGCTAGAAAGATATAAGGCGGAGTTGAGTTGTTGGATATAATCAGAGAAAAGAGAGTGAAAAATGAGGAAAGTGAAGACAGACTCAGGGAAGTTTTAGGTAAATTAGATGACCTGTCTGCTAGAGAAACTGCGGCTGAGGTAGCTAGGAGAGACCTGGAAGCGAGCTTGAAAGAAAAAGAAAAAGAAATTGAGCGTTTAAATGAGCTCAGCCAGGAAAGGCAAAAGGAGTTAGATGCTGCCGTACTGGAAGCAAAACAGGCTAGATCCCACTTGCATGCCAGCCCACCTAGCAGCCCGGAGCGCTCACCCAGCGCGCCGGGAGGAGGTTTCTCCCGGCCAGGGTCTGTGGTCGGATCGGCATGGGGGAGATCGCCGAGTCCTGCGCGAGACGCAAGGGCGATGCAATTCAGGCATAGACCCCCTGCCCGCGGAGAAACCGTAAAAATTAACCTCCACTCCCTGAGGCAGTTAGCCAAAGATGTAGAAAGGTTTGACCCGTCAGTGTCAGGGAATAATGTGGAAACCTACATCGATGAGCTGAGACATACTTTGCAGTTTATGCCCGGAGCGTCCGAACAGGAAAAGGCTATGTTAGTAAGGAAAACTACTAGCCGAGCGGTCCACGAGTGGATGTCTAGACAAGGACCGGAGGTCTGTAATAGCTTTGAGGAGCTGTGTCAGGCAATGATCGGAGAATTTTCGGCTTTTATCGATCCCATAGCTGCCGTGGCCGCTGCGCACCATATTAAGCACGAAAAAGCTGAAGCCCCTCGCGACTATTATGAGAGGCTTAGGCGCACTTATTTTGCAGGGCGGAATGAAGAGGGTTGCGAAGAGAACGTGAATTTCAAAGGTTTATTCATTGCTAATCTGCATCCCTCAATCAGGAAAATGATTGTGATGCACACTGATGCAAAAGCGATGAAAATGGCTGACATTAGAAGGTTGGCTCAAAAAGCCTGGGGAGCTGAAGTCTCTGCTTCCTCAGAGCGAAAACCTGCTAAAACGGCCGTGTTCGCCACTAAAGCCAGCAGGGTTGACGACTCGCCTCAGCTCGAGGGAGCTGAGGTTCCTGAGCCCGCTAAGCCTCGGCGCAAAATAGGCAGGCAGGACCGCACTAAGCGTCAGAGCCGTCGTGAGCGCCACGGGGAAGGCAAGGGCACAGGCAGAGCCTATCAGAAGGCTGGACAAAGGGAGTCGACTGCAACCCGCCTGGCCAGGCTTGAACAAGCCCTGCTTGAGAGATCAGGACAGGGTAAACCTTCCGCACTGAATGCCGGAAGCGTGAATGAGCTTAGTGGGACCACGCCCCTTCTCACTGGAGGAGGCGGGGATCCATCCCAAACCCCTCCCTCAGTCTATCTGATTGGGTGGGAGGGTTCCTGCCTGGAAGAAGGCTGTGACTCTGAGTTGGGCGCTGACCCCGCCCCTGAAGTCAAAGAAAAGGCAGGCTTCCAACAATTCTTAGGGAATCTCAGCCAGAAAGGCAAAGCAAGGCGTATTTATATCAAGGTTTCTCTTGAAAACGTCTTAGATAGAGAAGCACTGGTTGACACTGGGGCTGAAATTAGTTTGATGTCAGCCGATCTACTCAGCGAGCTCAAACGAGTAGCGAAAGGAAAAGGCATCAGACTTAAGGTAGAACCGTGTAAGATAGATATTTCCAGCTATACCCAGGATCATGCCAGGATCACACACCGAGTGTGGGTGGCACTTAGGTTCGGGCCAATGAACGTGGTGCATCCTGTTTACATCTCTAGGTTTAAAACAGAGCCACTACTCATTGGCCAAGACCTGCTTGACAGGCTGGAGCCTCTGGTGGACTACCAGCGTGGAAAATTGTGGGCTCAGGTCAAGCACCCTAAGCCTGTCGTACAGCAAAAAGGGGGGTTCAGTGGTTATGCTGTGATCACACAGTGCCCACTGAACACCATAGCTGAGTTGGAGGATTCTCCTGGTTCCTCTGGACGAGAAATAAATGTCTCTTCTTGCTTTCCAAAACTACAGGGAAGTCCTGCCCAGGCCAGCACTCCCACGGTCTCCCAACTACAGGAGCAGTGCTCCGAGCAGCTGCTTGACCCGCCAGGTAAAGCACACCCCTTTTTCATCCCTGAAGAAGAGTGGATCTCCCTGTCCGGTAATGAATGGGAGTCCTTTCTGTGCGCCCTGGTACCTCAGGGGGACAAGGACTACCACCCCATGGTGGTGGGAGGGGTCCAGGTGGCAGAAGTGCAGGTTGATGATGTAATTCTCAGCCTCAGCTCTGAGAAGTCCATAATCAGTGAACGTCTGTTCGAGGACCTGTCGCGAAGCCGTCAGGTGACCCTGGTGACGCAATCACAGGGTCTGTGGTGGGCACCCCCACCTCATAGGTCCATTTGGAGCAAAGGAAGCTGTGCAGCTTCCATCTCCATCGGAAAAAGGAAGTTTGCTCACTACTTCCAGGTAGCACCTCAGCTGACCCATTCGGTCTGTATTGGTGCAGACCTGTTGGTTCGACTGGGCGCCCAGCTGGACACAGTAAACAGTGTGCTGTGGACACGGGTGAACCCAGATGCCCACTCTCTAAGTGGCGACCCCGAGAACATTCGGTCAGGTCAGACGATTCCTCAGGCCTGCCAGGTAGTAAACGAATCGGACCTGATCGTTCCTGCGTCAACAGCAGGGTTTCCGGTACGCCTTGTCCTAAAGAAGGGACAGAGGATGGATGCTGAGATGGTTTTCTTCCAACCATCAGCTCAGTTTATCAGACTGAACCTAGCAGTCTGTGGTACCCCCAGACTGGAAAGGAATGGCCGAGCCACCTGCCTGTTGGTGCAAAACATAGCAAAACAAGATGTCAAAATCCCTGCTCGCACTGACATGGGACTGGTAATTGACAATGGGTTCTATGATTTCGAACTGGCCATCCCAGTACTGGGGCAGCTCCCTGGTCCCTTGGCCAGGGAGGGGGGGACCGAGCAGGTGTACTACACCTACCCCCGGCGGATGATTGCAATTATGCCAATAGACGGATTCTGCAACCAGGAGGTGTGCAGAGTGGACCTTAGCGATAAGGATGTGATGGTTGTGTATACAGTACACGCAGGGGTTCCGACGGACCACTCAGCCGAGAGTGCGACCCGGGATACCGCCATGCCGTCAAAAGCGGGGTTCCTAGAGCAGGTACAGGATCAGGTTGGTAAGGCAGATGCCCTGGAAACGGAAAGCCAGCGTCAGCAGCTGCATCAGATCTTCCAGGATTTCCAGGAAGTGTTTGCACGGGACGCCTATGACTGCGGGGTGACGGATTTGCACACAGTGCGCATTCCTACGGCCCCTGGCGCCCGCCCAACCTATGTCAGGCAGTATCGCATTCCCCTCACGGCATACGAGTACATAAAGCAGACGTTGGATGCTCTACTAGAGCGTCAGATCATAAGGGAGTGTAACTCCACTTATAACTCCCCACTGTGGCCGGTGCTGAAACCCAATGGTAAGTGGCGTCTGACCATTAACTACCGGCAGTTGAATAAACAGGTTCCTTTGTCACGATGGCCAATGATCTACCTAGATCGGGAGTTAGCCAAGGTGACAACAGCAAAATATTTCACCACAGTGGATGTGGCCAATGGGTTCTGGACCCTTAAGGTAGAACCGACAGACCAGTACAAACTGGCCTTTTCCTTTGGAAACAGGCAGTTCACCTGGAATCGATGCCCCTTTGGGTATTCCAACTCCCCAGCGGAGTTCAACATATTTCTGCACAAAGCCATGAGTGATGCAGCCGCCAGGGGCAACCTGGTCTATGTGGACGATATTCTGATGCGGAGTCAGACCTGGGAAGAACACATGGCCGAGATCAGGCATGTGTTGACCCAGCTCTCCCGTGCAGGGGCCAAACTGTCTCTGGCTAAGGGACAGTGGTGTAGGACCCAAGTGGAGTACGTGGGACTATTGGTTGGAGCCCAAGGCACACAGCCACAGTCCAGCAGAGTCCAAGCTATCCAGAATATGAAGTCGCCCACTAACCTGTCTGAACTGCGCAGCTTTCTGGGAGTATGTAATTATTCCCGGCAGTTCATTGAGGATTACGCTGAAATAGCAAGGCCCCTCCACAAGCTGCTGCAGAAAGACGTGCCCTTTGAGTGGGGACCTTCCTCAGAACAGGCTGTGATGGAGCTGAAGCGCAGACTCGGTAGTGCGCCGTGCTTGGCCTACCCTGACAAAAATAAGGTCTTCTACCTTGAAGCAGGGTTCTCAGAGCACTGCCTTGGGGCTGCTCTGAGTCAGGAATATGACCAAGAGCGAAGGGTGGTGGCGTATGCCAGTCGAGCCCTGAGCCCAGTGGAGCAAAAGTTCTTGGACTGCGAGAAGGCCCTGTTGTCTACGGTCTGGTCGGTAGAACACTTCCGTAGTTATGTAGGGGGACAAAAGATCATCATCGAAACCTGCCACCAACCTGTGACATTCCTGCATAGCCAGAGACTCAAAGCGGGCAGGGTGTCAAATAGCAGGATTGTGGCATGGATGATGGCCCTACAAGGCTATGAGATAGAGGTACGTTATGCACAGAGCAAGAAAATGTACCTGGGACAGGGCCTGGCTTTGGGCCAAGTGTGTCACGGCTGTGACACTGACATGGAAGCTCCAGAAACAATTCCCGCTGCTGAGCTACCGAACAATCACCGGTACTACGATGAAAATGTGGGCCAGGGCTTACCCATGGCCTATGTTGACGGTTGCTCTTTTCGCCACGAACAGCAGGTGCTAGCAGGGGTAGGAGTAGTCTGGCAAGACAATACTCCCTGTGGGCCGACCCGCTATAAGCTAGGACCAAAGACTAGTCAGTATGCGGAAGTAGCTGGGGTGCTGATCACCCTCCAGCAGGCCCTGACAAATGGCCTTAAACAATTTGTCATCTGTAGTGACTCGAACTACGCCCGACATAGCTACGTGTCCCATCTTCCGTATTGGAAGGGTAACGGCATGAAAAATGCCCGGGGCAAGGAAGTAAAGAACAAAGAGTTGTTCCTGGCCAGTGACAAGCTCACGACCGAGGCTGGAATGATGGTTTACTGGAGGAAGGTGATGGGACACTCCCAGGTGAAGAGACCCGACAAAGACGGGAATGATGAGGCTGACCGGCTGGCTAAATCTGGCGCCTTAGAGGGTGAACCCTGGCAGTTCCAGCAGGAATGGCTACCCCCAGAAACCGTGGCTGAGGTCAAGGCGGTCACCCGAAGCAGGGCTAGACAGGATGTCGGAGCTGACCCTCAATCTGTAGTGCTTGGGTCACAGGGTTTTAACACCGATCTTGCGGAAATGCAGAAACAGGACCCAGCAATTGGGCTAATGTATCAGCATATCGCTGACCCAGTGCGTCAACCTCTTTCGGAGCAGGTGCTGAGCCAGTCTCCAGAGCTGAAGGAGCTGGCAGAGGTGAAAGACAACCTAAAAATTATAAAGGGGTTGTTGGTTTGTGTACCAGTTGCACAAGGTGTCCCAAAGTGGGTAGTTCCCCGCTGCCATCGGGGGGTCATGATCCAACACGCTCATGACGAGCCCTGTGGGGGTCACCGGGGAATCAAGGCCACGTACGACACTATCCAGCAGGTGGCATTCTGGCCTCACATGGGCCAAGACATCGCCGCGTATGTAAAGGGGTGTCTGACGTGTAGCCAGTTCCAACCATCACGGCCCTTGCACCGTGCACCACTCCAGAAAAAGGGCATGACATTCCCCTGGTCCAATCTACAAATGGATTGGGTGGGGCCGCTGGTGAGGTCATCCAGAGGGAACAAATATTTCCTCACGGTTACGTGTGCATTCACAAAATGGATTGAGTGCCTCCCAGCACCCAACGACACGGCAGAGACAACTGCAGTGCTGTTGGTGAACCATGTGTTCAGTCGATGGGGACTCCCCCTGACCGTGGACTCGGATCGGGGAACCCATTTCACAGCTACAGTAATGGCAACCCTGTGGAATATGCTTGGGGTCAAGGCCCAGTTGCATATCTCCTACCACCCTCAATCCTCGGGCCAGGCAGAAAGGGCAAACCGAACGGTGGTTAGTATGCTCAAAAAGTTTGTCTCCACCAGCAGTAGGGACTGGGACATTAAGCTGCCCCTGGTTCTGATGGCCATCCGAGCCACGCCCCATTGCTCTACGGGGGTCCCACCTTTTGAGATGATGACAGGTCGGAAGATGACTCTTCCCCTACACTGTCTTTATGGGGTGGAGGACCTGAGCACGACGGGGGCTGCTACGGCCCATCAGTATGTGTCAGCAAGCACATCTGCAGGCAACCTTTGCTTTTGCCCAGAACAATCTGGGAAGGAGTGCAGAGGGTAGGAAAGCATACTATGACCGAAAGGCAGTTAACCAGGAACTCCAAGTAGGAGACAAGGTCCTGTACTTCCAATTTGCCAAACCCACAGGGGTGGCCCGGAAATTCTTACCCAGTTGGACAGGACCCCACGAGATTGTCGATAAGGTATCACCGGTAGCTTATCGAATTCGGATTGAAAAAGGAAGGCAATCTCTGGTCTATAAGTGGGTGCATCGCAACCACCTCCGGTTGTATCGCCCACCTCAAATGGCGCCGGAGGACACAGAATAGGGTTAAAAGTCTAAACCCGATCAAGAGGGGGGTGCCCCTTTGTAGCTGCAGGTAGTTAGGTACTGTAGTGTAGGTCCTCCTAGGAAAATATATTCAAAATTATAGTGGAACTGTACCATGTGCCTCATCTGTGTTCCAGAATGGGAATCCTAAAACTGCCACGGCTGGTCCTGACAGTGCTGTGGATCGCTTCGACACAGCCCCTTGAAGTTGTGGAACCCGGTCCTCCTACCGGCATAGTCCTGCAGGACGCTCCCGGATTGTTGTTAACAAATTGCAGAACATATACTCAGCGAGTGTATGTGCGGCTGGACCCAAGTGATGTGTTTCGGAAGCACATCAACATGAACAGTAGGGTGTCCCATCATGGCAGGCAGTGGGCTAAGGATGCTGTATGGCATGCCCAGCTAGACACTATACACATGCTCCGCCAGCTGAGGAAGGCAACAGTCAGCCAGGAGGAGATGACAGGCCTCAGCCGCCCCAAAAGGTTCTTGGGGGGTCTGATTGCTGCGGCCTCCGCCGTGGGCTCGCTATTTTCAGCTGGTCTGTTTGCTGCTTACACTGTCACCCTGACCACCCTGAGAAGGCAGGTGTCTGGGTTACTTAAGGAAATGCCAGAAATTCAGGACAGGCTGTATCAACAGCAGCAGCGGCTGGAAAGCCTAGGGAAAACCTTACAGGGCACAATATTAGCAGTAAACCTTCATGCAGCAGTGTTAAATAACACCCTCCACACCGTGGGCAGGATTGTCGACGTGTTACAGTGGGATTATGCTTACGTGCAACAGGTCAGGATGCTGATGCAGGATTTGCTTAGGGAGCTTAGTGCCACCATAACTAGCTTAGCCATGGGACAGATTCCAACTTACTTGGTTCCACTGTCCTTAGTAGAAGAAGTACTTAGGACAACCACTTCTGAGATGGTGCAGCCATTACAGGTACATTTTGCATACAGTCTAGGCAGTGCCATTCCTATACATGTCAACCCTGAAGCCAAGGAAATAGGTTTCCTGTTGAACCTTCCCATCGTGAGTGGCAAGGATATCTATAGACTCAAGTCTATATCGAACGTTGGCTTCTGGAGGGGGGACATGCATGTGAAGTTGACCACCCCACCGCTCGTAGCTTACCAGGAGGATGATCCAAATTTGTATCTTGTTCCAAACCTGGAACTGTGTATATCAACCAAGGATATCCACTGGGTATGCCCAAGTAAGCCATTCCTTAGGGACACAACTCAGAGGTTGTGTGGTATCAGAAAGGGGGCTGCCACTGAAAAGTGTAAAGCCACAGTGACGAGCAAAAGTGAGGTTAACGAACCCCAGGTTGAGCAGGTGGGAAAGAAATGGCTGCTCAGCACACCACAGTTAACGGTTACAATAACATATGACAGGCATGATACAGCTACCGAAGTGCAGCTACCCAACCAAACAGTTTTTCTACAAGTTCCTGAAGGAGCGATAGTGCATCTCAACGATTTAGCACTGTATCACCTGGAGTCAGAACTATACGAAACGGAACTCGAGATTGTGGACGCTTTCAGAGGACACGGCATTGACTTGGATGAGAGAATCCAAGAGACAGTAAGTCTTGAGGGTGTACAGGTAGTCGAATTTGTTCTTAACGACACAAACTTAAAAACTACACTGGTAGGTCCCAAGCACAGTCGTTGTGGATCCTCTGGGGCGCTAGGAACAATAAACGTGGTCATCTTGACACTGCTGCTGGGTAGCTGGATCATGGCTGGGGTAATGTGTTGGATGCTGTTCTCTTGTATCAAAGCCTTGCGGGGTAGTTTGAATGAGACAAAGGGAGCAATGGTTTATCACCGAAATCAGGTAACCACTCCCAAACGTCTGCCTGCTGCAGAGCTATCCGATACTGATAGTGAACTGCCGGAAGTTTAAGGTCTAGAGCTAATGATGATGCCCAATGCCTCATTCCTAGGTACCTTATAACTGAGAGCAGGTATACGCAACGTTCTTTCCAACACTATTTCCTGTACAAATTCTCGAGAGGTAATGTGAATATTGGGTGGTAGAATCCACCGTGGTACAACAAACATCACTTAACTCTGTTTTTGTTTTGAAGGCAACAACGCCTCAGGACCTCGTGACCTTCAAAAAGGGGGGATATGTAGCGGCAATGCTTGTTAATAAGACAGAATTAAGCGTTGGTATGCTCCTAAAGGAGGCCCCATCTCACCCTCCATCTCTGTGGTGCAGCCACAGAGAAAGAATTCATGCAAGCTGATTTAAGATGTTTTTCTTTTGATAAGAAGCAAGCTCCCAGACGGGGATGCAATTAGCTAAGCCTGGCTATCATGATCAATGGTCATCCACTGGCGCCTATCTGTCTAGGGAGTGCCGAATGGACATCTGGACTGCATTTCTAAGTGTCAAGAGTAAGTGACTTATATCTCACCTTGACCAACCAATCAGGGACTGGCAGGGCGTGGTAATACCACGTGGGTCTCCAATGCCCGCCAAACTCTCAACCAATCAGCACACATCTGGGTCTTGATCAAAAAGGGAGCGCAAGCTCAGTTCTGGGCTCTCCTTGGCCATTTTCGCGCATCCTCAGAGACAATCACGTGACAACTGCTGTTGTCTGCAAAAGGACTTGGACTTTGTTCTAAGCGCGAGGCCGAGGATCCCGTACGTATTCAGAATTCTACCAACGTGAATGCTCCGCTTGATCAACGGCAGCCTACAGTTGGACCCTCGTCGACAACCTGAATAGCTTATTCAGAAGCAGCGCTGGACCGGGAACGAACCAGCTTCTTCCCAGGCAAAAGAGTGACTTGTGAGGACTCGCGGTCACACTCTGTGCATAGAGACTTTCTACTAGCCAGCCGGACTGCTGGTAGATCCCCTCGGAGCAACGACTGCCCTGCGCGCCGCAGTCAGATTCCTCCGGCCTTCCTACTCCGAGCTGCACCTCGACTGGTTGGCCGGTAGCCAGAGGACGCCGACACAACGCCCATTGGACAACCGCTGCAACAGAGCCTGTCAGCTGGTTTGGTGTTCGTGCCGGGAAATTCCAAATCCAAACACAGTGGATAAGTAAACCCCATGTTCTACATTGCGTCTCGAGAATTTAATTGTACCTCAACACAAGTTGTTATCAATTTAATTCATGAGTAATGTATTTACTTCCGAGTTTAGAGTAACAGTGGGTAATAACACTGATTAGCGATTTGGTAACCGAACGATATATATTGACATATATTCTCTGTTGTGTATCTCTTTGTGTTTGCATCTCTTCGAGATTATATACCTTGTATATTGATAACCCTCACAGTAAGGTCTGCCGCTCGTATCCAGGCAGACTAGTATATGTTTGGTGCACAGTTTATATTAATAAATGTATCTCGTGTATTGAACCCGTGTGTGTGCGTTGTTAGTTGTTCTGACGATTGATTTTCTAAAAGCCCCAACGAACAACCTCGTGATTACTGCTACAATTGATAATTGTCTCAGTAAACCCATCAAACCACTACACTATCAAGACCAGCCATACACAGTACAGTTTATGTACATACAGTAATGTTTATGTTCCTAAATTAATATCGTTTATGACCTTCAGATGCGTTATGCTCCTCTTCTTTTTATGCTCAGCTACTAAAATTTCCCTTTAGTGGTAAAATTCCATATAAATATTCAAAACTAAGCGGATTGAAATGTGCACAGTAAAGACATTAGATGATGAAATCTTTTCACTACCAACCAATGCACCACGAGTGCCCCTGTCGGTCATTTTGGCCAGCCAATCACTTACCGCGGTGCCCTACGGTGCCCTGCGGGTTGGTTACTGTACCACGGGTTTTTACCGCTCATTTTGAATGGCTGCATCTGTAGGTTGTCTCTCGCAGTGTTCAGGAATTGCATTCCGAAACTGAGTCAGATCAAAAGTTGTAAGAAAAGCACCTATGGTGTCGGTTCTAACAGCTTTATTGATTCGATGTTAAAGGCCGGAAATGGGGCACAAGGCACGCGACCGCAAAAAGCGTCGCCATCTGCTTCCAGCTGCAAAATGCCGTTTGCGGACGCTGAAGCATTTGAACTTGAACTTTATTGCCATATGTAACCGGTACTGGTACAATGGAATTCTTACTTACAGAAGGTCTCTCGATTGTAAAACAAGTGTAAAAAACAAGACAAAGTGCAAACAGTGCATCAAGACAATGTACAAACAAACAATAGACAATGTGCAAGTAAACATGTAGACATTTCTTTCCAAGGCAGCGGGTACAAGCGATCTCGCGTTTTAAAACCACCAGGAAAAGCAAAAAGGCACTTTTCCTTGCTTGCGCCGGCACACAACGACGTGAGGAGGACACCGTAGTCAGCAGGATTCGAACTTGCGCGGGGAGACCCCAATGGATTTCTAGTCCATTGCCTTAACCACTCGGACACGACTACAGCGCGCGCCGCCATTGCTGCGTTCTTGCTACAATCTCACATGGATCGCGAGGCGCCGGCGGAAACCTTTTTCAAAGTCGTTCTCCATTAAAAAAAAAACCTTTCCAAAATACAAGCCTTGCAGACAGACACACCTCAGAGGACTTAAGGGTTGCTTCATGTGGGAATGATAAAGTCTCCCCGTCCGGACAGGAAAATGGCACTTTGTTAGACACAAAAAAACAATCAACAACAGACAAATGTCTACAAGCATTTTAGAAGCCGCTCTTGAAATAGCTCTTACATTCGTGTTAGACGCAGGAATCGCCTTTTTATTGACGCTCTTACGAACGCCATGGAAAGCAAAACAAAGCAAAGCAGAGCAGAACAAAACGAACAAAATAAAACCCTCACGTCCTGCACTTGAATATAATGCCGTTACGAGCCGAAGCGGTATTGGACGTCATCCTAGCACTGCAACCCGGGGCGTACGGTATATGGGAACGAGCACACGTCACGAATTGTCTCTAATCACTCTCTGCACTGTAAGGCGCCTTGAAGCGTGCACCCTCAGCATTCATCTTTGCGCATCTGTGAAAGGTAAACTCTTGAGCAAACTCTGAACCAGACACTCAAACTCCAGCTAGCATTAGGGGTAGCATTCCCACGCTACTTGAACACTTTGTTTACGCTCAGTGCTGGATTTTGGGAACTTTAGGACGAGTGGGACTTTTCTTCTATCTGTCAATTCGTTTTGTTTTGGAGACTCTTGGCTGTCTGTGTTGTATAGTGCAGCTTAAATAAAACGTTTTCGAAAACTGTGCCGGCTCAAAAGTTGTAAGAAATCCTCTCCAGCTCTTTTAAGTCTCTTCAGTTTTGTCATTTAAAGTGAAACTAGATGTATAACTGGAGCCTCACTTATGCAAATGGTGAGGCTCCAGTTCGACATCTAGTTTTACTTTATATGACAGAAGTACGTCAGACTGCGCCGGACTGGGGGATCACTTCCGGTTATTTTTACCATCTTAAACATTTGAAATCCTCCCCTAGGCAATTGTGACACTTCATCTTGGCTCCACCTAGGACACTCTTCAATCTTCCATCACTTCTCTCTTCTCCCGCAACACTCTCGTCTGTCGGTAGTATGTGGCGTCTTTGCATTACCACCAATCTCACCACAGCAAGAAAGGAACAGGTTTTGGCAAGAGAGGAGGAGACTGCCTGGCCCAAACAGGGATCGAACCAGAGACTTTGGCGTTACTAGCACCACGCTCAAACCAACTGAGCTAACAGGCCTTGTTCTCACTGTCCTCTCTGTGCTGCAAAAAATGGAATTCAGGGAAGTTTCTTTTGTCCTTCTTTGAATAGAAAGCCCTGCAATTCAGTGTACGGGCTTTCTCGTGCTGTTTAATGGTTCTTCAAAAATTCAAATTCAAATCCTACACTGGCCTGAAGTGCCCCCCCATTTCACAGCATTTTTCAGCTGATTTAAATGTACCTAAAGGAGAAGCATTATTGAAGACCATCAATTACCAAGAGCTTTTGTCAAAGGTTTTGGTGGTCACTTTTAATGACCACAGAGAGCTATGACCTCGGTTTTACATCTCATCCAAAAGACAGCGCCTTTTTACCACACAGCGTCTCCGTCACTATACTGGGGCATTGGGACCCGCACAGACGTCAGGGTGAGCGTCCCACCGCTGGCTCCATTAACACCGCTTCCAGCTGTAAGCTTTGCTTTTCCCTGTAGGTCATCCTCATCCGGGTACTATCCTGGCTCACAGCTTCTAAGCTTCAGTGGGTTTTCAGTTGCGAGTTGAAAGGGGATGCAAGTGATGGAGCCGCTCGCTGCAAAAGCCACTGCATTGGCCAGGAATCGAACCCGGGCCTCCCGCGTGGCAGGCGAGAATTCTACCACTGAACCACCAATGCACGCTGCAAGGGTCTACAAAAAAGACGCTTTTTTACCACTCTGTGCTGGATGTTGGGTCCCAAGGGAACTTCTGGACGAGTGAGAATTTTCTGCTATCAAAATCTGGTTTCGGAGACTTTTGGCAGCCTACAGATGCAGCCATTCAAAATGCGTGGGCGATACCGCATTATTTTGCGGTACGCTGTACGCAGTCTACCGCAAGCTACCGGTAAATACCGCGAGTTACCGTAAATTCTCCTATAATACGACAAGCAAAATAATAGTATCCGGAATTTCCGCAAGGTGGAGCTAATAAAGCTCAACCTCTCATGTTTGAGCTGTGGCCAAAGTCTTTAACGAAGATATTACTAATAGTATTAATAATGAATGACCTTGGACTAGCTGTAAGTGTAAACTCAAAGTATTGCCCTGGTCAACATTCTTTTTTTCATTGACCGTCTTTGTAAAAGTAACACCACAGCATTTCGCAATCACGCATTTGTTTCCAATCATGCAAAGTACAGTAATTTTTGAGAATCGATTCACCATGCCTTTCACATGCTCATAAAAGAGATTGATTTAGGAACATAAACATATTACCGTATGAAAACTGTACTGTATACAATATGTATATGTATATTTAATGTCTTAACTGTGCCCGTTTAAGTATTGAATATTCATATCTGATTTTACCACTGAAGGGAAATCTTAGTAGCTGAGCATAAAAAGAATAGGAGCATACTGCAACGCGTGTGAAGGCCATAAACGATATTAATTTTGGAACATAAACATAGAGTATATGGCTGGTCTCGGTACTTTAAAGAAAACATACACGAAACATGGTTTCATTATGACCAGAATCGGTCTTGAGATATTTTTAACTTGATTTACAGTATTTGAGAGGTATGTCTTAACACCGATACTACAGTGCTTAAGTACTGCTCACGTATATGTTTCTAGGTTTATATTATGCATTTCATACGGTCAAATTACTTTTGAGCAACTAATAAGAAGCGCGAAACGGTATGCGTTTTAGTTTCGTTTTGTGCTGGGACCCGTGGATTGATTAGAGATATCAAGTACATACAAGTCATTTTTTAAATGTTGTAGTTCGTCTTGAAAAAATGTTACGAGTACATCATCTATCAACAATTACACAGGTCACAACATTTTGGTTACGTAATATTATTTTCTAGATTTCACGTTGTGAATATATGATTTGGGCAAACAGAGCCGCAAAGAAGTACATTATGGGTTGTTGTTGTTTTTTTTGCAGTTTTATCTAGAACAAGCGATGCTTAAACCTTTGTCTGATTCTTGTGAAACTATCCACACGACAGTTACAGGACCTAGGAGTTGACTTCAGTGATGTCACTGATGGGATGTTTCTAAAAATCCATCCTCTGTAAAACGTCTTCTCTAGTTGTCCTGCATATGTATTCGCTAATGAAGCTGTGTGTTCTGAGCCTGGATCTCTACATTTCTGTATGAACCAGCTTAGAGGGCTAAAGACAGCTTGTGTTTAAATTGAGTGTAAGGCAATTTATGCTTCTAAAGTCATGGTCAGCATTTATTATTGTACTGTGCTGTAAACTTGTTCTGTGCCTAGTCACATTATTTTATAGCGTTTTTATAGTGTTATCAAATCCGGTGGCGCTGTGTGTTAGTTTCCTGACTCCCATGTCACATGGTCTGTGATTGAAACCTGTGAAACCGGTTTAATTCGTCACAGCCAGCACTCCGGCAGAGAGGGGGTTGTACTCGTAAAGTAGAAGCAGGCGAGATTTCCAGCGAAAGACACCTCCCCCCCACCCTCATACGATTCAAATTGTTGTAATGTTTCATAGCCATTCAGGGATGCCAAATATGTAACGTTGTGGCTCTCTGAAGGCACTAGTTCTGTCGGGTTTGGGCATTTACTGAGACAATTATTAATTGTAGCAGTAAATCTCAAAGTTGATTCTTTTGATGGCTTTAGAATCCAACCATGCGACATAACTCAAACAACGCACACGCACAGGTACTAATACACGAGGATACATTTATTAATACATAGAATATGCATGTAAACCTAACAGATCTTATCGAGAGGGTTATCAGAATACAAAAGGTATATATTCAATCAGTTACAAAGAGTTACATATATCAAGAGGACATACGTTCAGTATATCATTCATTAAGACCGTTTCGTAAAGTGAACTTGGTTACAACTTCTACATTAGATACCCAAAACAAGTACATAACTCTTAGGAATTAAATTGATATCAACTGGTTGGGATAACAATTGAATTCTCGAGCTGTAATGCATTGAAGTTGAATACTCATCCAATTTCTGGGGATTCAGATCTCCTGCGGGCACAAAGAAACAGTTGCAGGCTGTTGCTGTCCAATCCGCGCTGTCTGGCTCGGTGCCAGGTTGTGTTGTGCGGCTCGCGACAGTGCGCTGCTGATGCTCACTGACCGGCTAGTTAGTGTTGGTTTTAACTAGCAAAGTTTGTGCACAGGAGAAAAGATGACTGTGGGTCCCAGCAAGTCAGGAAGAGGACCGGTTCGCTCCTGACGAAGAGCTAGTTCTGAATAGTGATTCAGCTGTCCACAGTTCTGACCTGTTCACGAGGCCTGCTGCTGGTTACTCTCTGGCAACCTCCACTCTAGACTCTTAGAACAAAGGAAAGTTCTGGCACTCGGACACACTGGCCGTTCCGTGGTTGTCCGGGCTGAGTTTCAGGATGGTCAGGAGGCGTGCTGCGAGAATGTCCTGCCCTTGGGAGCCTTCTGCTCCTGGGCCGTCCTGCCCTGGAATTCTCCTTTGAATTCCCTTTAGAACAGTCCACAGAATCCTCTCCAGAATCTTACTGAATCTTACTGAATCTCCCCTTCTGAATCTCCAGGCCTGTGTTGCCTGTTTTTACCTGGAGGACCTTCAGCTCGTTGATTGGCTGAAAGTTCCATGGGCATCAGAGTCCCACGTGGGTTACTCAGCCCTACCAGTCCCTGATTGGTTGATCAAGGTGAGATATGAGTCACTTACTCCTGACACTTAGTAATGCAGTCCAGATGTCCAACTGGCACTCCCTAGACAGATAGGCGCCAATGGATGACCATTGATCATGATAGCCAGACTTAGCTAAGTGCATCCCCCTTTGGGAGCTGTCCTAGGAAACCTTAAATCACCCTGCACTAATGGTCTCTCTGTGGCTGCACCACAGAGATGAACAGAGAAATGGGGCCTCATTTGGGAAGCTCAGAAACACTTAATTCTGCCTTATTATTAAGCCTCGCCGCTACATATCCCCCCTTTTTGAAGGTCACGAGGTCCTGAGGCATTGTTGCCTTCAAAACAAAACAGAGTTAAGTGATGTCCCTTGCCATTAGAACATTAATCTTAAATGTCCACATTACTCCTCGAGAATTCATACCAGAACCAGCATTGGATACAAACAGGATGAATAACATCTGGAGTATGTATAAACACGGTAGGAGACATTATCTAAGTCTAGGAATTACACATCAGGAAGCTCACTGTCAATATCTGATACCTCTGTAGTAGATATTTGGGGAGAAGTCACTTCCTTTCTTTTGACATGCTACCTTTGACTCATTCATGCTACCCAGAGTACATCTTGATGTAAGAGTACAGCTTTCAGAGTACACTGTCAGTCATTATCCAGCTTCCCAGCAGCAGTGTTACAATAACACCGGTTCCTGTTCCCAGCCCCCCTGATGAACCACAACACCTGTGTTGGGCACCTGCCAGGGTGGTTTGGAGGTTTGTTCCATTAAAGCAAACTCAACTACCTGTACCTCTTCAGGGCCTACTGTTTCTTGGATTTCTATCCAATTCAATAGTGTGGCACCTGAAGGTATCCATGACCTCAAGTATGGTCTTATGTTGTCTGGTTCCAGACAGTACAGTGTTAAGTCACCAAGCTGTACTATGGCCTCCTCGGGAACTTACAGGAAACTGTTTGGTTAGGTAGCTGCTTTGTGGTAGCTGTATCATACCTGTCACAAGTCATAGTGTCAGTTAAATGTGGTGTGCTGACCAGCCATTTACTTCCCACCTGCTCTTCATGGGGTTCATTAACCTCCCTCTGCTCGTTAGTAGCTTTACACCCTTCATTGGTGAATCGTTTAGACACAGCCAATGGATAGCTTTGGTAGCCATACCCATCTCAAGATTTGGAACCAAATTCAATCTTGGATTGCCTTCTGGGTGAGCTATGAGCGATGGGGTTAATGTCACATACTCCTCTACTGAGAAGAGTGGAATCAAGTGGGTTGGGATTTTGTGCCGTGGTTAGACTGGCTACAGTGGCACCAAGCTCCCTTAACAGGTCTTGTGTCAACATTCTGGCCTGTTGCACACAAGCATAAACCCACTGTATAACACCAACAATCATGTCCACTGGTTGGGGAATAAGGTTTAACCCTGTTGCATAGGAAGTTGCCTGTAGGATTTTCCCTAAGCTTTCCAACTTTTGCTGCTGTTGATACAGTCTGTCACTACCTTCTGGCATCTCTGACACCTGCCTTCTTGGGGCAGTCAGGGTGAGAGTGCCAGTAGCACACAAACCTACCAGAAAAAGCAAACGTGCAACAGTGGCGGCAGCAATCAGTCCTCCCAAAAGTCTTTTCGGGTGGCTGACCCCAGTCATCTCCTTCTGAGTGACTGTTGTCTTTCTAAGCTGGCGCAGCATGTACATGGTGTCTTTCTCAGTATGCCATGTGGCATCTTGGGCACCAACATCCTGGAAATCTGGGGAGATCTGACGCAGCGGCTGATGCTGCTCCTCCATTTCCAGGGCATCTGCTTTTTCGATAAGTTCATGCCTGTGCTCTAGGAAACCTGCAGGGGGCGGTGCAGCGGTGGAGCATGCCTGACCCTTGGCTGAGTGGTCATCTGGAGCACCTGAGTGATCTGGGATTGTTACCCCATTCTCACTGTTCAGGTCCACCCTGCACACTTCCTGATTGAGGAATCCCTCTATCGGCATGTTTACAATCGTTCGCTGGGCGTGGGTGTAGGACACCTGCTCGCTCCCCCCTTCCCTCGCTAGGGGTTCAGGGAGCTGCCCCAGCACTGGGATAGCTAGTTCATTGTCTTTGAACTTACTATCACCCACCAGGCCCATGTCAGTGCAGGCGGGGATTCTGACACCCCTCTTTGCGATGTCCTGCACTGGCAGGCGGGTGACTTGACCATCCAGCTCCAGTCTGGCTGAACCACTGTTGGTCAGACTCAGACTGACAGACTGAGCTGGTGGCTGTAAGAAAACCGGCTCGGCTTTCATTCCCTGTCCCTTCTGGGGGACTGGGTGTGTTGGCAACCCTGCCGTTGAGGCAGGAACAATCAGGTCAGTCTCACTCACTACCTGGTAGTTGTGAGAAATAATGTTACCTGACTGCAGGTTCCCTGGGTCACAGCAGAGGGAATCGGCATCTGGGATCAGGTGTGTCCACAGCGCAGTAGTCTCAGCGTCCAGCTGGACCTCCTGTCTAACCTGTGAATGTTGCACCAGGGGCACCTGGTGGTGGCCCTGTGACAGCTGCTCAAGCAGATCCTCACTAATAGAGGACCTCTCAGGGCTAAGGGTGAGGGCTACATCACCAACCTGCTCTCCTGCCATCTGGATCCCTTCCACCACTGCGGGGTGGTGGTCCTGACCCCTCTTGGGTGCCAGGGTGCACAGGGAAAGCTCCTTTTCATCGCCAGGTGGGGAGATCTGCTCCTCTTTAGGGATGTAAAAGGGGTGTGCTTTACCTGGTGGATCAGGCGGCTGCTTGGAGCACCGCTCCTGTGGCATGGAGGCTGTTGTGACCTTGGCCAGGGCACGACTTCCCTGTATATCTGGGAAACAAGATAATATTTTTATTTCTTGTCCAGAGGGAACAGAAGGAATCTCCGCATAGGCTTCTGTGTTCGGTGGGCACTGTGTGAGCACAGTCTGCCTCTTGGCCCCCCTTTCCTTCTGTACAGAAGGCTTAGGAGCCTTGACCTGTTTCCACACTTTGCCTTTCTGGTGATCCACCAAAGGTTCCACTCTGAGTCACATGCCCTTTTCTTTTTCAACCCGTTTGAGCTTGCCGTGTGACATCAAACACCTTTCAACCTCAGTGTCAATCAGTGTCTCACTGGGTAAGACATCTCCCATGGCAGCCTTGAGGTAAAAGCTTCCTGCTTTTCCTCTGTGTTTTACTGCCTGCTCTGTGACTTCAGGGGTGGAGTCAGCACTCGCTTGGGAGTGGCTGGCCTCATCCAGGCAGGAACCCTTCCGCTCAATCAGATAGACTGAGGGAGTGGGAGGGGGCGGGTCTCCGCCTCCTCCAGTGGAGAGTATCAGCTCATTCACGCTTCCGGCAGCCTTGGGGAGCGGTTGTCCCTGTCCTAATAAAGCTTGTTCAAGCCTGGCCAGGCGGGTGGCTACTGAATCCTTTTGTTCAGCTTTTTCTAGCCCTTTCCCTCCCCCGGTGCTCTCATGGCACTTAGGACGCTGGGTGCGGTCCTGTGTGCCTGCTTTGGAACGGGGCTTAGCCAGCTCAGGAGCCTGTGCTCCTTCGAGCAGGGGGGAATTAACCCTGCTGGCTCTGACGGCGAACACAGTCGCTTTAGCAGCTTTTTGCTCAGAGCGACTTTGGACATCATACTCCCAGGCTTTCTGCACGAATCTCTTAATATCAGTCATTTTCATGGTCTGTGCATCTTTATGCATTAAGATCATCTTTCTGACTGATGGGTGGAGATTCGCAATGAATAAACCCTTGAAATGTGTGTTCTCTTCGCAACCCTCATCATTTCGCCCTGCAAAATAAGTTCGTCTAAGTCTCTCGTAATATTCGCGAGGGGACTCTGCTCTCTCGTGCTTAATGTTAAGGGCGGCGGCTATCGCGGCAGTCGGGTCAATAAACGCACTGTATTCTTCGATAAGTGCTTGACACAGCTCTTCAAAGTCATTACAGACTTCTTTCATCTGCCTAGCCATCCACTCATGTACGGCTCTGCTGGTAGTTTTCCTGACCAGAAACACTTTCTCCTGTTCTGTGGCGTTTGGCAGGTACTGCAGGGTATACCTGAGGTCCTGAATATAACTCTCGATATTATTCTCTGACACTGCGGGGTCAAATCTCTCTATGTCCTTCGCTAGCTCTCTCAGAGAATGGAGGTTTATTCTCCTAGCTTCTCCGCTGACGGAGATATGACGGAGATCGTGGTCAGACTTGTCACTGCTAGAGAGAGTGCTTAATAGCGACTCGAATTCAGACCTTTTAGCAACCATCGTTAAACTTAAAGAGTATTACTTTTCAGTACGAAATCACAGTTTTACCACAGAAAACCACAAGATCAAGTATGCAATCAACCCGGTAGATTGCAAAAGATCACAAAACAATCAAGCACTGCTTAAAGAGCAAGGGGAACTTTTTTCCTTTCGGCTTTCAGCACACTGTATTGTCGTGTATGAAACCCGCGGCGTTTTATATGAATTATTCCGCTTGGTTGATTCATTTCAGTCTTGCCACGCCGGTCCAGGGACGCCAAATATGTAGTGTTTCATAGCCGTTCAGGGACGCCAAATATGTAATCATAGTGGCTCTCTGAAGGCACCAGTTCTGTAGGGATTGGGCATTTACTGTGACAATTATCAATTGTAGCAGTAAATCACAAAGTTGATTCTTTTGATGGCTTTAGAATCCAACCATGCGACATAACTCAAACAACGCACACGCACAGGTACTAATACACGAGGATACATTTATTAATACATAGAATATGCATGTAAACCTAACAGATCTTATCGAGAGGGTTATCAGAATACAAAAGGTATATATTCAATCAGTTACAAAGAGTTACATATATCAAGAGGACATACGTTCAGTATATCATTCATTAAGACCGTTTCGTAAAGTGAACTTGGTTACAACTTCTACATTAGATACCCAAAACAAGTACATAACTCTTAGGAATTAAATTGATATCAACTGGTTGGGATAACAATTGAATTCTCGAGCTGTAATGCATTGAAGTTGAATACTCATCCAATTTCTGGGGATTCAGATCTCCTGCGGGCACAAAGAAACAGTTGCAGGCTGTTGCTGTCCAATCCGCGCTGTCTGGCTCGGTGCCAGGTTGTGCTGTGCGGCTCGCGACGGTGCGCTGCTGATGCTCACTGACCGGCTAGTTAGTGTTGGTTTTAACTAGCAAAGTTTGTGCACAGGAGAAAAGATGACTGTGGGTCCCAGCAAGTCAGGAAGAGGACCGGTTCGCTCCTGACGAAGAGCTAGTTCTGAATAGTGATTCAGCTGTCCACAGTTCTGACCTGTTCACGAGGCCTGCTGCTGGTTACTCTCTGGCAACCTCCACTCTAGACTCTTAGAACAAAGGAAAGTTCTGGCACTCGGACACACTGGCCGTTCCGTGGTTGTCCGGGCTGAGTCTCAGGATGGTCAGGAGGCGCGCTGCGAGAATGTCCTGCCCTTGGGAGCCTTCTGCTCCTGGGCCGTCCTGCCCTGGAATTCTCCTTTGAATTCCCTTTAGAACAGTCCACAGAATCCTCTCCAGAATCTTACTGAATCTTACTGAATCTCCCCTTCTGAATCTCCAGGCCTGTGTTGCCTGTTGTTACCTGGAGGAACTTCAGCTCGTTGATTGGCTGAAAGTTCCATGGGCATCAGAGTCCCACGTGGGTTACTCAGCCCTACCAGTCCCTGATTGGTTGATCAAGGTGAGATATGAGTCACTTACTCCTGACACTTAGTAATGCAGTCCAGATGTCCAACTGGCACTCCCTAGACAGATAGGCGCCAATGGATGACCATTGATCATGATAGCCAGACTTAGCTAAGTGCATCCCCCTTTGGGAGCTGTCCTAGGAAACCTTAAATCACCCTGCACTAATGGTCTCTCTGTGGCTGCACCACAGAGATGAACAGAGAAATGGGGCCTCATTTGGGAAGCTCAGAAACACTTAATTCTGCCTTATTATTAAGCCTCGCCGCTACATTGTATTACAGCATTGTAATTACACATTGTAATTGTATTACACATTGTACACATGCTTAAAAGAGAAGAGAGAAAATGCAAGCCTTCTTCAGGTGTGAGGGTCTTCTGCTCAGAATGAAACGCTAAAATGTAATGTAGGCTCTGAATGGGTTCAATTATGATTTGGGCTTGATTAAGGTCGCTGCCTTTCATCTAAAACCCTACTTGAATCCTTCGAAACTAAAAATCAGTGTTAGTGAGTTCTAAATAAAGAGGTATCCAGGTAACAGTGAAACGGGCGGACAGTCTGGGGAGATCGCCCGTTTTCCATGCACCCCTTGGTGTTTCTCTCGCTCTCTCTCGGGTCACCTGATCATTAGCTCGAAAGATTTCAGTGCTTTGTGTATATTCTAATGCTAGTGGGGGCAGGGTGTGTGGGAACAGGTTTGGTTGAAATTGTATTGGAGATCTATGTTCTTCACACCTGAAATTTTCTCTGAAAGCATTTTCTTCGCAGTTTAACCGATCTTGTTACAGCATGTTACAGTTTACTATTATTAACCATATTAATTTTAAGTGCTTAATGCCATTTTTTGACCAGGCACGAATATTCTTAAGTCCATATCTTCGCAAGGGAATCAGTGCGAATTGCAATACTAATTAAATTAAAACTACTAACTACTAACTAATACTAATTAAAACAAACCAGAAACGTGTTGTTCTGTCTAATGACATTACAAGTGGAAAGATTACAGATTTTAATCGTCTTTAATTTTGTTACGTTATACATTTTAGAAACGTTTCATCCATACAAACACCACAAAACTATTTTCGGTTGTATTTCTGAATAGTATGTTACTCTTAGTTCACTATTTTAAATACATCTAATTAAGAAAGTTAGGTGTTAGCATAAACTATTAGCAATCAATAATATTAAATTTAGCACTGTAATAAGCTGTTGCACTTTCCCCCACATCTTGTAAAAATATATTTTCATTGTTCAAATATACATTAAGTCTGACTATCATATAATAAGTTAAATACAAAACTAAAGAAAAAATAGGGTTAAATATAATTCAAAATATTTTGCTAACAATGTTAACTGTTTATGAATAATAAAATGTATTAACTAAGGAGTAGGATGGCACAGTTGTTAGTATGTTTTTTGTTTTCTTTTTCATAAATACAACAGTAGTACCTGATGTCTCAGTGGCTTTCAAAATTAAATTATGCATGCAAACCTGTGAACTAGAAAGATAACTAAGATATCCATTCCTTTATAATGGTGGCGAAGTGGTTAGCATTGCTATCTTGCAGCACTAGGGTCCTAGGTTCAATTCCTGCCATCCTGTGTGTGTGGGGTTTACATGTTCTCTCTGGGTTACATGGTTTTTCTCCATATGTGTGATATGACTCCCTCTCGCACTCCAAAACATACTGGTAAGTTAATTGGTTTATGGGAAAACTAGCCCTGGTGTGTGTGTGTTTGTGTCTGTCTGTCCTGTGATGGACTGGCGCTATGTCCAGGGTGTATTCTGCCTTGTGTCCGTTGCTTACTGGGATAGGCTCCAAATCCTCTGTACTGGATAAAGAGATTAGAAATGGATGGAAGTAAAGGCACTGTGTGGATGGAACTATACACAGTGTTAGAAACCCACGATGAAATGGCAGCATCTCACTGAGAATAAAATATTTTATAGTGCTGGCTTAAGGAAACAGCCTTTCCACCTCTCTTGCACATCAGTATCCATACCTAGTTATTTAAACAAATTGCCTCTAATTATAAACATCTTAATATGCTGGCTCTGTGGATCCGCATCAGCTATGTTTGCCCATTCCTTCAATTCATGTGCATCCAACACACAGTTCAATGCCAGCAACTACACATAATCTAAAATACAATCCTTATTTCAGTATCTATGTAAACATATAGTCTGTTAACTTCATCATCTTCATCAAAAGTATGCCTAACCCCATTAGGAAGTGTTCTTGTTATAAGTGTATTCCTCAGCTTTCCCCAAATTATCTTCTTCTTGCCAACATCTCTAGTCTTTTATCCTGCAATAACTCAGCCAACACTTAAATCTCCAAAAGCTGCTTGTGTTAATTTCTTTAAATCACAAATATCATGTGTAAATACTGGCCATGTAATACTCTGCATTGTGGAATAATAGTTTATTTTAAAGGGAACTAGAGAAATCAAGAAAGGCTTTTTTTCTAGAATTAATAAATGCACATCCTGTTCACTGGGGAAATTAAATCCACACTGAGCAATCTTCAATATGTTCAGAATATGACAGCAAGAATCCTATCAGGGATGCATTACACCTGTTTTCAAGTCCTTGCACTGGTTACCTATCAGATTTCGAGTCAACTTCAAAATCCTTATCCTCCTTATATACTGTCCTACAACTGTTATTATTGATCACCGAATTATTGTACTTGACATGACTTCATTCAGCCTTTCCTGAACGTCTATGACAGGCAGAGAGAGTGCTGTTTCTGGTGCGATCTTTTGCAGCTGACATTTCACTGTTTTAAACAAACAAGAAATTAGATTGCTCATAAATCAGTTATTCTATATAAACACAGCGTAATTGCCCTCCGAAAATCCTCTTTTTCTTGTTCGTTTTAGAGACCTTGATCGAAACTGATTTTAGATGTCAGAAAGGATTTATTTTCTCTGTATTTCCTACATTGCTTTGTCGAGATTTTAACTTTATATCTAACTTTATATCTAGGCTCAGATTTCAACTATAAATCGTACAGTAATTAATAGCAGTAAATACTGATGTTTTGCGCCCTCTTACCACAAAAATATATGTTTTGTAGTTGGGATTAACTATATTTCGTACGCGTAGCTACTCCGATTCGGACACCGAACAGTTAAAGATGGCGGCAAATCAGACACCCAGAGAGGGGGGGGGGGGGCGTCTTCTCGCCTCCATAACTAAAATGCCAAATAGGAGTGGCTTAAGCGACATACACAGTCGTGTAACTGACAGTTTGAGGTAGCCTATCGTGTAAATTTCGTTTTGTTGCTGATAGGTTAAGCTTTCGAAACTCTGCCCCAAAGTCATGTGACTGATTTTTCGCCCTGTTTCGTTGGTTAAACGCAATGATCACAAGCACCACCATGGTAACTGGGATGTGTAGTTTTTAATTCCGTTTGAATTATAACTGTACGTACTGTCTTCATATTTGGCCAGGGCTTTAAAGAGAAGGCGCGCCAAAAAATTTCGGTGCCGTCGTCTCCGCTTTAAAGGTACCCCCGTGCTGGAAGAATTTGACCTCGGAACGTTTGCCCAGCGTAGTTATAGTGGACATAAAAACAAGAGTTCGCTGGCATTATATCCTAGAAGACACAGACCGGCACCAGACCGGTAAATGCTTGATGAACTAGGGATTGGACAGTTTCCAAGTGCTTGTACAATCGATGGAAATGTTCAAATAAATGTGCAAAAGAAATAAAATAATTATTTATTTCTTTATCATATTGGCTAGCTAATGTCCTCTCTTTGCTAGTTAGTGGCTGTGTTTCTGCGTTGGGTAGCAACGGGTGACTGTTCTCAGGCGGAAGATGTAGACAGCTTAATTTTCGTCTTAAATAATTTTTATAAATTAAAATTCATTCTATACAGCAATCACATATTTGGGTACCGTTTCATAAAACTTTCATGCTTAAAATGTTTAGGGAGAAATGGAAGACTGGTGTGTATTTTTTCTTTAAACTATCAAGACCAGCCATACACAGTACAGTTTATGTACATACAGTAATGTTTATGTTCCTAAATTAATATCGTTTCTGACCTTCAGATGCGTTATGCTCCTCTTCTTTTTATGCTCAGCTACTAAAATTTCCCTTTAGTGGTAAAATTCCATATAAATATTCAAAACTAAGCGGATTGAAATGTGCACAGTAAAGACATTAGATGATGAAATCTTTTCACTACCAACCAATGCACCACGAGTGCCCCTGTCGGTCATTTTGGCCAGCCAATCACTTACCGCGGTGCCCTACGGTGCCCTGCGGGTTGGTTACTGTACCACGGGTTTTTACAGCTCATTTTGAATGGCTGCATCTGTAGGTTGTCTCTCGCAGTGTTCAGGAATTGCATTCCGAAACTGAGTCAGATCAAAAGTTGTAAGAAAAGCACCTATGGTGTC
>NW_028296912.1:0-65000 GCF_055471065.1 Atractosteus spatula | reverse complement strand
TGCGAGTTGAAAGGGGATGCAAGTGATGGAGCTGCTCGCTGCAAAAGCCACTGCATTGGCCGGGAATCGAACCCGGGCCTCCCGCGTGGCAGGCGAGAATTCTACCACTGAACCACCAATGCACGCTGCAAGGGTCTACAAAAAAGACGCTTTTTTACCACTCTGTGCTGGATGTTGGGTCCCAAGGGAACTTCTGGACGAGTGAGAATTTTCTGCTATCAAAATTTGGTTTCGGAGACTTTTGGCAGCCTACAGATGCAGCCATTCAAAATGCGCGGGTGATACTGCATTATTTTGCGGTACGCTGTACGCAGTCTACCGCAAGCTACCGGTAAATACCGCGAGTTGCCGTAAATTCTCCTATAATACGACAAGCAAAATAATAGTATCCGGAATTTCCGCAAGGTGGAGCTAATAAAGCTCAACCTCTCATGTTTGAGCTGTGGCCATCAAAGTCTTTAACGAAGATATTACTAATAGTATTAATAATGAATGACCTTGGACAAGCTGTAAGTGTAAACTCAAAGTATTGCCCTGGTCAACATTCTTTTTTTCATTGACCGTCTTTGTAAAAGTAACACCACAGCATTTCGCAATCACGCATTTGTTTCCAATCATGCAAAGTACAGTAATTTTTGAGAATCGATTCACCATGCCTTTCACATGCTCATAAAAGAGATTGATTTAGGAACATAAACATATTACCGTATGAAAACTGTACTGTATACAGTATGTATATGTATATTTAATGTCTTAACTGTGCCCGTTTAAGTATTGAATATTCATATCTAATTTTACCACTGAAGGGAAATCTTAGTAGCTGAGGATAAAAAGAATAGGAGCATACTGCAACGCGTGTGAAGGCCATAAACGATATTAATTTTGGAACATAAACATACAGTATATGGCTGGTCTCGGTACTTTAAAGAAAACATACACGAAACATGGTTTCATTATGACCAGAATCGGTCTTGAGATATTTTTAACTTGATTTACAGTATTTGAGAGGTATGTCTTAACACCGATACTACAGTGCTTAAGTACTGCTCACGTATATGTTTCTAGGTTTATATTATACATTTCATACGGTCAAATTACTTTTGAGCAACTAATAAGAAGCGCGAAACGGTATGCGTTTTAGTTTCGTTTTGTGCAGGGACCCGTGGATTGATTAGAGATATCAAGTACATACAAGTCATTTTTTAAATGTTGTAGTTCGTCTTGAAAAAATGTTACGAGTACATCATCCATCAACAATTACAAAGGTTCTGTTTTCATATTGCGGATTTTGGTTACGTAATATTATTTTCTAGATTTCACGTTGTGAATATATGATTTGGGCAAACAGAGCTGCAAAGAAGTACATTATGGGTTGTTGTTGTTTTTTTTGCAGTTTTATCTAGAACAAGCGATGCTTAAACCTTTGTCTGATTCTTGTGAAACTATCCACACGACAGTTACAGTACCTAGGAGTTGACTTCAGTGATGTCACTGATGGGATGTTTCTAAAAATCCATCCTCTGTAAAACGTCTGCATATGTCTGCATATGTATTCGCTAATGAAGCTGCGTGTTCTGAGCCTGGATCTCTACATTTCTGTATGAACCAGCTTAGAGGGCTAAAGACAGCTTGTGTTTAAATTGAGTGTAAGGCAATTTATGTTTCTAAAGTCATGGTCAGCATTTATTATTGTACTGTGCTGTAAACTTGTTCTGTGCCTAGTCACATTATTTTATAGCGTTTTTATAGTGTTATCAAATCCGGTGGTGCTGTGTGTTAGTTTCCTGACTCCCATGTCACATGGTCTGTGATTGAAACCTGTGAAACCGGTTTAATTCGTCACAGCCAGCACTCCGGCAGAGAGGGGGTTGTACTCGTAAAGTAGAAGCAGGCGAGATTTCCAGCGAAAGACACCTCCCCCCCACCCTCATACGATTCGCATTGTAATTACACATTGTAATTGTATTACACATTGTACACATGCTTAAAAGAGAAGAGAGAAAACGCAAGCCTTCTTCAGGTGTGAGGGTCTTCTGCTCAGAATGAAACGCTAAAATGTAATGTAGGCTCTGAATGGGTTCAATTATGATTTGGGCTTGATTAAGGTCGCTGCCTTTCATCTAAAACCCTACTTGAATCCTTCGAAACTAAAAATCAGTGTTAGTGAGTTCTAAATAAAGAGGTATCCAGGTAACAGTGAAACGGGCGGACAGTCTGGGGAGATCGCCCGTTTTCCATGTAAATAGTTCCCTGGTTCCGCACCCCTTGGTGTTTCTCTCGCTCTCTCTCGGGTCACCTGATCATTAGCTCGAAAGATTTCAGTGCTTTGTGTATATTCTAATGGTAGTGGGGGCAGGGTGTGTGCGAACAGGTTTGGTTGAAATTGCATTGGAGATCTATGTTCTTCACACCTGAAACATTTCCTCTGAAAGCATTTTCTTCGCAGTTTAACCGATCTTGTTACAGCATGTTACAGTTTACTATTATTAACCATATTAATTTTAAGTGCTTAATGCCATTTTTTGACCAGGCACGAATATTCTTAAGTCCATATCTTCGCAAGGGAATCAGTGCGAATTGCAATACTAATTAAATTAAAACTACTAACTACTAACTAATACTAATTAAAACAAACCAGAAACGTGTTGTTCTGTCTAATGACATTACAAGTGGAAAGATTACAGATTTTAATCGTCTTTAATTTTGTTACGTTATACATTTTAGAAACGTTTCATCCATACAAACACCACAAAACTATTTTCGATTGTATTTCTGAATAGTATGTTACACTTAGTTCACTGTTTTAAATACATCTAATTAAGAAAGTTAGGTGTTAGCATAAACTATTAGCAATCAATAATATTAAATTAAAGTTAAATACAAAACTAAAGAAAAAATAGGGTTAAATATAATTCAAAATATTTTGCTAACAATGTTAACTGTTTATGAATAATAAAATGTATTAACTAAGGAGTAGGATGGCACAGTTGTTAGTATGTTTTTTGTTTTGTTTCTTTTTCATAAATACAACAGTAGTACCTGATGTCTGAAGTGGAAATCTAATAAGTAAACTGATTCTTAAAAATGTAGAGAGCTTTGAAAAAAATATATTGGTGCTTTTAGATAATATATTTCAAGGATGTAACTGCTGTGCTACAGTACGTGCAGAATTTTAGAAATCAGTTTGTCAACAAAGTACACTGTTTAGGTTAGTTTAGAAGACAATGTACCAAAACAATATATGCTGTCTGGGTCATTAGAATTAGCTGAAAGTAACTGATAAGCTTTGAATAACAAATCTAGTTTTTCTTCTCTCGCTCTATGATGTAATCTGTTTTCTCTTAGAGAAAGGGGAAGTTTTAGAAGGGACCAAGTGCTGAACATTTTTACAGCGCAACGTCTTATAAAAACCCTGTTCTGCTTGTAACAAATTGAGTCTCTGGTTGCACTTTGCGAAGTGGCAGCAGGGCTCCCAATATTGCAATATTGAAATAAAGACCTTACTCAGGTGAGAACTCTCTCTTGTGGCTTCCTTGATAGTTATATTTCCATGACAATTTGGGGGCTCGTCCGGGATCACAAACCTGAGCGCGAACGGCTGCTGAAACTCCATCCGGACCCGGACAATTTTAGCAAATTGGACGAACCTCGGAGGATAAACTGTTTATCCTTCCAGAGACGCGTCTGGAGAATTGGCAGTTGTCTGACGTCAGTAAGTGATCCTTTAAAATTAATAGTTTGAGAAGCGAGCCACAGGGGTGTTCTCACGCGGGTTTGATGAGTCCAGGACTCATATAAAGAACTTATCTTAACACAGACGTGTGGTTTTTGCTCTGCGGAGTAGTTAATGTGATAAGGTTCTTAGTAAGGCACCGATCGGTAAAAATGGGAAAATTAAATTCAGAGACGAAAATGGGACCGAGCAGTCCAGCAAAAGTACATGTACGACAAATTCAGAGAAACAATTATAGCCTGGGTTAGAGTAAAAAAAATTATGTTCATGAACTGTAAAGCTAGGGTAATAGGTGTAAGGGAACTTGCACATAATTTATATATGATAATTAGGGGCCCATAACTATGAAGTATATAACTATAACTATAACTATCTTTGTAAGTGAATCAGAATCGACAGAGGAAAGTTGAATTAGGAAAAAGAAGTTTCCTGAAGAAGGGGAAACTTAGAAGAGAAGGAGAAGAAAGGAAAGAAATTGAATTGGAAAACTTATGGAATGGAAAGAGGAATCACAGAAATAATGGGAAGCTTCAAAAAAGACTAGTCTTGAAAGTAAAGAACAGCAAGCTGCAGCTAAAGTCATGGCCATGCGTACTAAAAAGAAAAAGTCTCCACCGAAATTAGAAAGCGGTCCGGAGCCAAAGCCTTTTCACTTGTTTGTGAAATGCCAATGTGCACTTTTCCAGGTCCAGAAGGAACTCCAGCATATGTACATTGACATTGGTCTCCTAGTGAATTATTTGCATTAGTTAAGTCTTTTCCTAAATTGCCTGATGACCGTAAAGAATTTAGAAGAAAGGCAAGCCTTGTTCTCGATTGTCTTAAGCCTAATTACAGTGACATAACCTTGTTGCTAGATCATATTGTTCCTAAAGGTTTACAACGTCCTCTAAAAAGGAGGAGGCAGATTGGCGGATACATGACCCAAATGATGAAGAAGTATCCATCTAAATTAAACCACACGGACATGGAGAGGAAAAGATAGGCGGACGCTTCTAAAAAGAGGTAAGGACTCCTCTTTTCTAAAAAGTCCCTTGTCCTCTCCATGTTGCTGTGGTGGGTTCAGGGTTTTCCTGAAGCTGAAGCAAGTACAACAGAAAAAATGAGTTAATGGTGTATGTGTTTTAGATGCCTGTTTTGTGAAGGTGGGGTAGAAAAAGAGGGATTGCTGAAGGAGTAGCGTCTCGCCCTGCCCGTGCGAAAAAATCCAGGTGTTGCATCCTGGTACACGACTGCAGTACGGCTGAAGGTAGTAACTAGAACTGTACTCGCAGAAGAGCCGAAAATGGTAACTCGATTCAACTGTGTATTTAAAGCCAGGATTTGGAACCTGGTCCGTGTTCCCGAATTGTGATAGTTCGTCAGTTTGTCTCGACTGGGGGATTCCGCGGGGCGCGTGGGAGACGTGAAAATGGTTTGGTGTGAAGAAAAAAAGTTTGATTAATCCAAAGTGAAACTTAAAAGAAATATTGACTGTCAGACGGAATTTAGGCTGAACAGGAATGTAGAAAAGTGTATGAACATTTGGATAAAAATAAACAATAGTTAGAGGAATATTTGAGAATTCAACAGAATATCATAGATGAGACGCAAAAATCCCTGATGGAAAAGCTAAAAGCAATGGCTGAACAAAAGGAAGTTATATATGCAGAAAAAGAAAAAGCAAAAGAAGAAATAGAACGCCTTGAGAGAGAATCTGGGAGAAGGGTGGGAATCAGTGTGGAGATTTTTGAAAGAGCATTACCCACCGAAAACTGATTAGAGAAAAGTAACAGCATGTCAGCAGAAGGAAGTGAGGATGTTTTCAGATTTTACAGAAATGTTTATAGCTTTATGGATAGTATACTCGGGGTTAGCCGATGAAAAGGAAGTGAATGAAGATACTTCCACAGTAATAAAACAAATTTACTTGAGTGTGTTAAACCTGATGTTGCCAAGAATGTACAACTATGCTTTCCTGATATTACGGACAGCGGAGAGAGATTTGATTTAATAACTCGCGAAGCATGCATGCAGAAGTGCGAGCGCTGCAAATGGGAGGTAAAAAGACTCCCAAGGAGGAGAAAAGGGAGCCGCCAGTTTGTCGAAATTATTGTGCGACTTTCATGTTATACCGAGATATAAAACCCCAAAGACAAAACTACTAATAAGCTGGTGTGCAGTTACTAAAAAAAAGGTGTTTTTTGGAGAAATTGGAAGAAAGAGGCTTGAATTCACAATTAAAGAACATGTCAGAAGCTGAAACGAGAGCCGTGCGTGAACTAAAAGTTTTAATCTAGTAAACCCCTCTGTAGCCTTCCTAAATTTATCTCAGGATTGAAATAAAAGTGAAATAATCTTACAGTGTGCAGTAACTGGGGGACACAGGAGCACAGCTGTCCTACTTTTAGACTAAAACAGCATAAAAATGTGATATAAAGTTTTCTAACGGGTAACAGGAGGCTACAGGAGAAGGGGTGCAAGGGTTGTGTTTAAAGCAAATATAAGCTGTCACAGTCTGCTTGGGTAAAGATGTACAGTTTCAACTACTGATGTGGGTGGGGGACACCCCAGACCTATTTTAGGCCCAGACTGCAGCATTTTATAAGGAATTACTGCATGAAATAGCATTTATGTAAACTAACTTAATAGAGTTATGTGATATTGTGATTGTTTTACCTAATGAGGGAATCCATAAGGCCGGGCTACTCCAAGTACTGGATCTTGAAAAAAAAGGAGTATAAAACCAACTACATGATAAAGCCAGGGTGAATGCCTTCTCAGAACCAGCTTGTCTAGTGACGTATTGGTTTAAGGGGGGTAGTGCAGTCTAAAGACAAAATTGCCTTGACCCCTGCAGCAGAAACCGGTTTTGATGTTTTGAGACAAGCTTTCTTGCAGGCACTGGCCCTGGACTGGATTCCCTCAGACGGATCATCTGTATGTAATCTGTATGTAAGTGAAAGAAATGGGTTGTGAGCTGCTGTGCTGGTGCAGGAGCATGGAGATAGGCATCGTCTGGTGGGTTATTATTATTCAGGACCCCTTGATGCGGTGGCCAAGGGGCCGTGTTTATGTGTTGTGCAGGCTACCTGCCTGGCTGTATAAACTGTGAATAATCTGGTGTAGAACTAGCAGACCGAATGAAAATATTTAATTGAAACTTGTAAATATGCTAAATGGAAAATTGTAGCAATTTATATAGACTGTATATATACATTTGGTGGATGCCACAATTTTGGATGGCAGTGAAGGAATAGGGATTTCCCCAACATGGCAGGGACTCCAGTTAAGAATGCTGGGTTTGTCTCTGAACTGTTAGAAGCTTTGCAGCTGCTTATTGAAGTAGCTGTGGTAAAGTGTAAATCACATAATAAAGAAATGTTTCCAGTAACTCGAGGGAACAACTTTGCAGATGCAGCTGTCAGGTGAGCAGTCCTGGTAGAGCAGGAGTCTGAGACCCCTGTGAGACCTCTGTTGGTGAAAAGGGGACAGCTACAGGATATTCAGGCTGAGGCCTCTAAAGCAGAGAAAAGGACATGGTTAGAAAAGAGTGTGGTGCTTCATGATGATTGGGTGTGGTGCTGCCAGCACACTGGACGCCCTGCATGCCTTCACAGCCTAATGCCCTTTGTAGCTCGACAAATGCACTCTGTCGGACACCTGGGTGTGAGAAATGGTGTGCTGGTTACCCAAACCTGGGTGGGGACCGTGTTTGAAGCAGTAGCCACTTATGTGGTATCTCAATGTGATGCTTATCAAAGGAACTCAGCTACAGTTCAGGTGCGGGTGCTACAGCTCAAAAGGCCTGCTCCTGAGGAACCTTTCATGCACTGGCAAATTGACAATTGTCAAGAGAAACCTGGGCTCTTATAATCTGTTTTCCCAGTGGGTTGCTGCCACTGCCTCTGTGTCTACCAAACACTTGATAACAGAGATAAGCCCTCGGTGGGCACTGCCCTACCGCTTGTATTATGATCAAGGGACAGGCTGTGGCTGGATTATTCGGGGTGAGATGGACTGAGATCACCCTCAGTCTGCTGGAACAGTGGAATGAAGGAACAGAACTCTAAAAGATCGACTAGACATCAGACTGAAGGAGCGCCATGGGATGCGGGCTGGATCAAACAGAACTGTGTAATAGAGCCTGTTTGATATCATCACAGGCCAATCAACGAAACTTCCTGGAGGGACGAATTTGGCTAATGGATTGTTGAATTTGCTAATTCTCTATTGTAGTATTGTAGGTTTTTTTGTAGGTTGTTAATTGAAGTGGTGCACGGGGCTGGTGAACAGGTGCTGGACACTTGGAGACCTCCAGTAGAGGGAAGACACGACCTGATACCTGGCGAGTGGGTGTGGTGAGGAAGATATACCCTGCCTGATGTTGCAACCCTGCTGGGAAGGACCATATCAAGTGCAACTGACTACCGACTCTGCCATCTGAGTGACAGGATGAGATCGCTGGATCTACGCATTGCGCCGACACCGAACCACTGCACCAGAGACTGAGTGAACATTAATTATTATATTGTCACTGTTTCTGTGTTTGTTGAGCTTCCTGAGGGGGGGCGACAGTGTACCTGTTAAGTGTAAGGAGCTTTACTTTGATAAAATGGGGATATGGAATCAATACTTTATCAGTCAGCCACAAATAATAATCAGAGCTCATGTTGGGATTGTATTGCTATAAAAGATGCTCATGGGAGTAATCCCCTTTGATAGAGGTGATTATTTAGGTTTATTGGCATGGGTAAATAGCCCTGCTTTTAGTCTGAGTGTAACTCAGATGTATTAGAATGGAAATAACTGTATGCTCCTCGCTATAATCACAGTTTTAGGCCATTCTCTATTAGGGTGATAGACAGCTGTTTAGGTGACCCAGCTGTTGACCAATCTTGTAAAAAAAAAACCCTAAGAAAAATGCTGGGCTCCAGCCCACAGGGATTTACCTGTGCTGTAAGAACTAATGCATGAATAAGGAGACTGGATTCTGGTGAAAGACAGGAAAAAGAGGTGGTGTTCGCTCAGGTGGAGGGGGCCGTACCAAGGCTGCTGACCACTGCGACTGCTGTGAAAGTCACGGAAAGGGTTCCCTGGATTCATGCTTCCCACTGTAAACGAACTGAGCAAAGTGCACAAGCACAGATGGGGATCACATGCTTGGGACTGATGTGCCCAGCCTTTTTCCTTTTTATGTGGAAGCCTGTCACCACCCAGAAAGAGGAAGAATCTAAACGCGAAGCCTCTTTGTATACAAACTGGCTGAATGAAACTGATAATGAGGGGGATAGGAGTAATTTGTGGTATAAATTTATAAATCATACAGTAAAGTTAAAGAAATGTAATGCATCTTGTTATGTATGTGCTTTAATGCCTCATTCTACAGCCTCACCCATTTCTCTCCTGGTTAAAATCACGGTTTGGGCCAGGGGGAATGTTTTTCTTTAAGTTACTAACACCGATTATAGGGGCTGTGATACTTGTCTTCCTGTTTTTGTGTTGCTGTACGAAATATATTATTCCAATGCTTTGAAATATGGTAATGAATATGTTTGTGCATCAGTATGTTCTGATAAGAACGCAAGAATCCGAAGTATGGGAGCCTCCTGGGAGTCCATATGAAGAATCTAACTTTTAATCATTTTCAAGAATAAAAAGGAGGGAATTGAAGTGGAAATCTAATAAGTAAATTGATTCTTAAAAATGTAGAGAGCTTTGAAAAAAATATATTGGTGCTTTTAGATAATATATTTCAAGGATGTAACTGCTGTGCTACAGTACGTGCAGAATTTTAGAAAACAGTTTGTCAACAAAGTACACTGTTTAGGTTAGTTTAGAAGACAATGTACCAAAACAATATATGCTGTCTGGGTCATTAGAATTAGCTGAAAGTAACTGATAAGCTTTGAATAACAAATCTAGTTTTTCTTCTCTCGCTCTATGATGTAATCTGTTTTCTCTTAGAGAAAGGGGAAGTTTTAGAAGGGACCACGTGCTGAACTTTTTTACAGCGCAACGTCTTATAAAAACCCTATACTGCTTGTAACAAATTGAGTCTTTGGTTGCACTTTGCGAAGTGGTAGCAGGGCTCCCAATATTGCAATATTGAAATAAAGACCTTACTCAGGTGAGAACTCTCTCTTGTGGCTTCCTTGATAGTTATATTTCCATGACATGTCTTAGTGGCTTTCAAAATTAAATTATGCATGCAAACCTGTGAACTAGAAAGATAACTAAGATACCCATCCATTTATAATGGTGGCGAAGTGGTTAGCATTGCTATCTTGCAGTACTGGGGTCCTAGGTTCAATTCCTGCCATCCTGTGTGTGGGGGTTTTACATGTTCTCTCTGGGTTACATGGTTTTTCTCCATATGTGTGATATGACTCCCTCTCGCACTCCGAAACATACTGGTAAGTTAATTGGTTTATGGGAAAACTGGCCCTGGTGTGTGTGTGTTTGTGTCTGTCTGTCCTGTGATGGACTGGCGCTATGTCCAGGGTCCGTTGCTTACTGGGATAGGCTCCAAATCCTCTGTACTGGATAAAGAGATTAGAAATGGATGGAAGTAAAGGCACTGTGTGGATGGAACTATACACAGTGTTAGAAACCCACGATGAAATGGCAGCATCTCACTGAGAATAAAATATTTAATAGTGCTGGCTTAAGGAAACAGCCTTTCCACCTCTCTTGCACATCAGTATCCATACCTAGTTATTTAAACAAATTGCCTCTAATTATAAACATCTTAATATGCTGGCTCTGTGGATCCGCATCAGCTATGTTTGCCCACTCCTTCAATTCATGTGCATCCAACACACAGTTCAATGCCAGAAACTACACATAATCTAAAATACAATCCTTATTTCAGTATCTATGTAAACATATAGTCTGTTAACTTCATCATCTTCATCAAAAGTATGCCTAACCCCATTAGGAAGTGTTCTTGTTATAAGTGTATTCCTCAGCTTTCCCCAAATTATCTTCTTCTTGCCAACATCTCTAGTCTTTTATCCTGCAATAACTCAGCCAACACTTAAATCTCCAAAAGCTGCTTGTGTTAATTTCTTTAAATCACAAATATCATGTGTAAATACTGGCCATGTAATACTCTGCATTGTGGAATAATAGTTTATTTTAAAGGGAACTAGAGAAATCAAGAAAGGCTTTTTTTCTAGAATTAATAAATGCACATCCTGTTCACTGGGGAAATTAAATCCACACTGAGCAATCTTCAATATGTTCAGAATATGACAGCAAGAATCCTATCAGGGATGCATTACACCTGTTTTCAAGTCCTTGCACTGGTTACCTATCAGATTTCGAGTCAACTTCAAAATCCTTATCCTCCTTATATACTGTCCTACAACTGTTATTATTGATCACCGAATTATTGTACTTGACATGACTTCATTCAGCCTTTCCTGAACGTCTATGACAGGCAGAGAGAGTGCTGTTTCTGGTGCGATCTTTTGCAGCTGACATTTCACTGTTTTAAACGAACAAGAAATTAGATTGCTCATAAATCAGTTATTCTATATAAACACAGCGTAATTGCCCTCCGAAAATCCTCTTTTTCTTGTTCGTTTTAGAGACCTTGATCGAAACTGATTTTAGATGTCAGAAAGGATTTATTTTCTCTGTATTTCCTACATTGCTTTGTCGAGATTTTAACTTTATATCTAACTTTATATCTAGGCTCAGATTTCAACTATAAATCGTACAGTAATTAATAGCAGTAAATACTGATGTTTTGCGCCCTCTTACCACAAAAATATATGTTTTGTAGTTGGGATTAACTTTATTTCGTATGCGTAGCTACTCCGATTCGGACACCGAACAGTTAAAGATGGCGGCAAATCAGACACCCAGAGAGGGGGGGGGGGTGGGGGGCGTCTTCTCGCCTCCATAACTAAAATGCCAAATAGGAGTGGCTTAAGCGACATACACAGTCGTGTAACTGACAGTTTGAGGTAGCCTATCGTGTAAATTTCGTTTTGTTGCTGATAGGTTAAGCTTTCGAAACTCTGCCCCAAAGTCATGTGACTGATTTTTCGCCCTGTTTCGTTGGTTAAATGCAATGATCACAAGCACCACCATGGTAACTGGGATGTGTAGTTTTTAATTCCGTTTGAATTATAACTGTACGTACTGTCTTCATATTTGGCCAGGGCTTTAAAGAGAAGGCGCGCCAAAAAAATTCGGTGCCGTCGTCTCCGCTTTAAAGGTGCCCCCGTGCTGGAAGAATTTGACCTCGGAACGTTTGCCCAGCGTAGTTATAGTGGACATAAAAACAAGAGTTCGCTGGCATTATATCCTAGAAGACACAGACCGGCACCAGACCGGTAAATGCTTGATGAACTAGGGATTGGACAGTTTCCAAGTGCTTGTACAATCGATGGAAATGTTCAAATAAATGTGCAAAAGAAATAAACAAAATAATCATTTATTTCTTTATCATATTGGCTAGCTAATGTCCTCTCTTTGCTAGTTAGTGGCTGTGTTTCTGCGTTGGGTAGCAACGGGTGACTGTTCTCAGGCGGAAGATGTAAACAGCTTAATTTTCGTCTTAAATAATTTTTAAAAATTAAAATTCATTCTATACAGCAATCACATATTTGGGTACCGTTTCATAAAACTTTCATGCTTAAAATGTTTAGGGAGAAATGGAAGACTGGTGTGTATTTTTTCTTTAAACTATTGTAGTGGCAATGCTTGTTAATAAGACAGAATTAAGCTTTGGTATGCTCCTAAAGGAGGCCCCATCTCACCCTCTATCTCTGTGGTGCAGCCACAGAGAAAGAATTCATGCAAGCTGATTTAAGATGTTTTTCTTTTGATAAGAAGCAAGCTCCCAGACGGGGATGCAATTAGCTAAGCCTGGCTATCATGATCAATGGTCATCCACTGGCGCCTATCTGTCTAGGGAGTGCCGAATGGACATCTGGACTGCATTTCTAAGTGTCAAGAGTAAGTGACTTATATCTCACCTTGACCAACCAATCAGGGACTGGCAGGGCGTGGTAATACCACGTGGGTCTCCAATGCCCGCCAAACTCTCAACCAATCAGCACACATCTGGGTCTTGATCAAAAAGGGAGCGCAAGCTCAGTTCTGGGCTCTCCTTGGCCATTTTCACGCATCCTCAGAGACAATCACGTGACAACTGCTGTTGTCTGCAAAAGGACTTGGACTTTGTTCTAAACGCGAGGCCGAGGATCCCGTACGTATTCAGAATTCTACCAACGTGAATGCTCCGCTTGATCAACGGCAGCCTACAGTTGGACCCTCGTCGACAACCTGAATAGCTTATTCAGAAGCAGCGCTGGACCGGGAACGAACCAGCTTCTTCCCAGGCAAAAGAGTGACTTGTGAGGACTCGCGGTCACACTCTGTGCATAGAGACTTTCTACTAGCCAGCCGGACTGCTGGTAGATCCCCTCGGAGCAACGACTGCCCTGCGCGCCGCATTCAGATTCCTCCGCCCGTCCTACTCCGAGCTGCACCTCGACTGGTTGGCCGGTAGCCAGAGGACGCCGACACAACGCCCATTGGACAACCGCTGCAACAGAGCCTGTCAGCTGGTTTGGTGTTCGTGCCGGGAAATTCCAAATCCAAACACAGTGGATAAGTAAACCCCATGTTCTACATTGCGTCTCGAGAATTTAATTGTACCTCAACACAAGTTGTTATCAATTTAATTCATGAGTAATGTATTTACTTCCGAGTTTAGAGTAACAGTGGGTAATAACACTGATTAGCGATTTGGTAACCGAACGATATATATTGACATATATTCTCTGTTGTGTATCTCTTTGTGTTTGCATCTCTTCGAGATTATATACCTTGTATATTGATAACCCTCACAGTAAGGTCTGCCGCTCGTATCCAGGCAGACTAGTATATGTTTGGTGCACAGTTTATATTAATAAATGTATCTCGTGTATTGAACCCGTGTGTGTGCGTTGTTAGTTGTTCTGACGATTGATTTTCTAAAAGCCCCAACGAACAACCTCGTGATTACTGCTACAATTGATAATTGTCTCAGTAAACCCATCAAACCACTACATTTAATGGCGTCCCTGGGTGGGCGAGTTTAGAATGAAATGAGAATCAATCGCACAGAATAACTGATATTGCTGTGAGTTCAAGTTCAGCACAGCACCGCGGCTTCTATACGCGAATACCGGGTGTGCTGATAACTGCGTAAAGAAATCCCCCTGTTTTCTAGCGTTTAGTGTAACGTGTACTGATTGGAAATCCATCTGCTCGGGTGTTTAGATTCCATACTGTATTTTGGTAAAAGAAAAAAAAGTAATACTCTTAAAGTTTCTCTGACGTAATGACAATGGCTGCTAAAATGTCTGAAGTGGAGTCGCTTATAAGTACTATTTCTAGCGACGACAATCCTGGTTACTGGAGCGGTATCGAAAAGTTGAACTTTGATGATATTGAGAAGCTGCAAGTAGATTTAGTAGCTAAGGTAGCGAACCAGCTTAACACAGGAGGGTCCGTGAACGCAGTTCAGGTCCTATCGAGTTTCGCCTTAAATCTAGCTAAACAGCTGGAACTGTCTTTGTCCGAGCTGACAAAGTTTCAAAAGCTTCAGGGAAAGCTAGAAAGATATAAGGCGGAGCGAGTTGAGTTGTTGGATATAATCAGAGAAAAGAGAGTGAAAAATGAGGAAAGTGAAGACAGACTCAGGGAAGTTTTAGGTAAATTAGATGACCTGTCTGCTAGAGAAACTGCGGCTGAGGTAGCTAGGAGAGACCTGGAAGCGAGCTTGAAAGAAAAAGAAAAAGAAATTGAGCGTTTAAATGAGCTCAGCCAGGAAAGGCAAAAGGAGTTAGATGCTGCCGTACTGGAAGCAAAACAGGCTAGATCCCACTTGCATGCCAGCCCACCTAGCAGCCCGGAGCGCTCACCCAGCGCGCCGGGAGGAGGTTTCTCCCGGCCAGGGTCTGTGGTCGGATCGGCATGGGGGAGATCGCCGAGTCCTGCGCGAGACGCAAGGGCGATGCAATTCAGGCATAGACCCCCTGCTCCTGATCACGGCCGTCCCCCTGCCCGTGGAGAAACCGTAAAAATTAACCTCCACTCCCTGAGGCAGTTAGCCAAAGATGTAGAAAGGTTTGACCCGTCAGTGTCAGGGAATAATGTGGAAACCTACATCGATGAGCTGAGACATACTTTGCAGTTTATGCCCGGAGCGTCCGAACAGGAAAAGGCTATGTTAGTAAGGAAAACTACTAGCCGAGCGGTCCACGAGTGGATGTCTAGACAAGGACCGGAGGTCTGTAATAGCTTTGAGGAGCTGTGTCAGGCAATGATCGGAGAATTTTCGGCTTTTATCGATCCCATAGCTGCCGTGGCCGCTGCGCACCATATTAAGCACGAAAAAGCTGAAGCCCCTCGCGACTATTATGAGAGGCTTAGGCGCACTTATTTTGCAGGGCGGAATGAAGAGGGTTGCGAAGAGAACGTGAATTTCAAAGGTTTATTCATTGCTAATCTGCATCCCTCAATCAGGAAAATGATTGTGATGCACACTGATGCAAAAGCGATGAAAATGGCTGACATTAGAAGGTTGGCTCAAAAAGCCTGGGGAGCTGAAGTCTCTGCTTCCTCAGAGCGAAAACCTGCTAAAACGGCCGTGTTCACCACTAAAGCCAGCAGGGTTGACGACTTGCCTCAGCTCGAGGGAGCTGAGGTTCCTGAGCCCGCTAAGCCCCGGCGCAAAATAGGCAGGCAGGACCGCACTAAGCGTCAGAGCCGCCGTGAGCGCTACGGGGAAGGCAAGGGCACAGGCAGAGCCTATCAGAAGGCTGGACGAAGGGAGTCGACTGCAACCCGCCTGGCCAGGCTTGAACAAGCCCTGCTTGAGAGATCAGGACAGGGTAAACCTTCCGCACTGAATGCCGGAAGCGTGAATGAGCTTAGTGGGACCACGCCCCTTCTCACTGGAGGAGGCGGGGATCCATCCCAAACCCCTCCCTCAGTCTATCTGATTGGGTGGGAGGGTTCCTGCCTGGAAGAAGGCTGTGACTCTGAGTTGGGCGCTGACCCCGCCCCTGAAGTCAAAGAAAAGGCAGGCTTCCAACAATTCTTAGGGAATCTCAGCCAGAAAGGCAAAGCAAGGCGTATTTATATCAAGGTTTCTCTTGAAAACGTCTTAGATAGAGAAGCACTGGTTGACACTGGGGCTGAAATTAGTTTGATGTCAGCCGATCTACTCAGCGAGCTCAAACGAGTAGCGAAAGGAAAAGGCATCAGACTTAAGGTAGAACCGTGTAAGATAGATATTTCCAGCTATACCCAGGATCATGCCAGGATCACACACCGAGTGTGGGTGGCACTTAGGTTCAGGCCAATGAACGTGGTGCATCCTGTTTACATCTCTAGGTTTAAAACAGAGCCACTACTCATTGGCCAAGACCTGCTTGACAGGCTGGAGCCTCTGGTGGACTGCCAGCGTGGAAAATTGTGGGCTCAGGTCAAGCACCCTAAGCCTGTCGTACAGCAAAAAGGGGGGTTCAGTGGTTATGCTGTGATCACACAGTGCCCACTGAACACCATAGCTGAGTTGGAGGATTCTCCTGGTTCCTCTGGACGAGAAATAAATGTCTCTTCTTGCTTTCCAAAACTACAGGGAAGTCCTGCCCAGGCCAGCACTCCCACGGTCTCCCATTTACAGGAGCAGTGCTCCGAGCAGCTGCTTGACCCGCCAGGTAAAGCACACCCCTTTTTCATCCCTGAAGAAGAGTGGATCTCCCTGTCCGGTAATGAATGGGAGTCCTTTCTGTGCGCCCTGGTACCTCAGGGGGACAAGGACTACCACCCCATGGTGGTGGGAGGGGTCCAGGTGGCAGAAGTGCAGGTTGATGATGTAATTCTCAGCCTCAGCTCTGAGAAGTCCATAATCAGTGAATGTCTGTTCGAGGACCTGTCGCGAAGCCGTCAGGTGACCCTGGTGACGCAATCACAGGGTCTGTGGTGGGCACCCCCACCTCATAGGTCCATTTGGAGCAAAGGAAGCTGTGCAGCTTCCATCTCCATCGGAAAAAGGAAGTTTGCTCACTACTTCCAGGTAGCACCTCAGCTGACCCATTCGGTCTGTATTGGTGCAGACCTGTTGGTTCGACTGGGCGCCCAGCTGGACACAGTAAACAGTGTGCTGTGGACACGGGTGAACCCAGATGCCCACTCTCTAAGCGGCGACCCCGAGAACATTCGGTCAGGTCAGACGATTCCTCAGGCCTGCCAGGTAGTAAACGAATCGGACCTGATCGTTCCTGCGTCAACAGCAGGGTTTCCGGTACGCCTTGTCCTAAAGAAGGGACAGAGGATGGATGCTGGCCGAGATCAGGCATGTGTTGACCCAGCTCTCCCGTGCAGGGGCCAAACTGTCTCTGGCTAAGGGACAGTGGTGTAGGACCCAAGTGGAGTACGTGGGACTATTGGTTGGAGCCCAAGGCATACAGCCACAGTCCAGCAGAGTCCAAGCTATCCAGAATATGAAGTCGCCCACTAACCTGTCTGAACTGCGCAGCTTTCTGGCAGTATGTAATTATTCCCGGCAGTTCATTGAGGATTACGCTGAAATAGCAAGGCCCCTCCACAAGCTGCTGCAGAAAGACGTGCCCTTTGAGTGGGGACCTTCCTCAGAACAGGCTGTGATGGAGCTGAAGCGCAGACTCGGTAGTGCGCCGTGCTTGGCCTACCCTGACAAAAATAAGGTCTTCTACCTTGAAGCAGGGTTCTCAGAGCACTGCCTTGGGGCTGCTCTGAGTCAGGAATATGACCAAGAGCGAAGGGTGGTGGCGTATGCCAGTCGAGCCCTGAACCCAGTGGAGCAAAAGTTCTTGGACTGCGAGAAGGCCCTGTTGTCTACGGTCTGGTCGGTAGAACACTTCCGTAGTTATGTAGGGGGACAAAAGATCATCATCGAAACCTGCCACCAACCTGTGACATTCCTGCATAGCCAGAGACTCAAAGCGGGCAGGGTGTCAAATAGCAGGATTGTGGCATGGATGATGGCCCTACAAGGCTATGAGATAGAGGTACGTTATGCACAGAGCAAGAAAATGTACCTGGGACAGGGCCTGGCTTTGGGCCAAGTGTGTCACGGCTGTGACACTGACATGGAAGCTCCAGAAACAATTCCCGCTGCTGAGCTACCGAACAATCACCGGTACTACGATGAAAACGTGGGCCAGGGCTTACCCATGGCCTATGTTGACGGTTGCTCTTTTCGCCACGAACAGCAGGTGCTAGCAGGGGTAGGAGTAGTCTGGCAAGACAATACTCCCTGTGGGCCGACCCGCTATAAGCTAGGACCAAAGACTAGTCAGTATGCGGAAGTAGCTGGGGTGCTGATCACCCTCCAGCAGGCCCTGACAAATGGCCTTAAACAATTTGTCATCTGTAGTGACTCGAACTACGCCCGACATAGCTTCGTGTCCCATCTTCCGTATTGGAAGGGTACCGGCATGAAAAATGCCCGGGGCAAGGAAGTAAAGAACAAAGAGTTGTTCCTGGCCAGTGACAAGCTCACGACCGAGGCTGGAATGATGGTTTACTGGAGGAAGGTGAAGGGACACTCCCAGGTGAAGGGACCCGACAAAGACGAGAATGATGAGGCCGACCGGCTGGCTAAATCTGGCGCCTTAGAGGGTGAACCCTGGCAGTTCCAGCAGGAATGGCTACCCCCAGAAACCGTGGCTGAGGTCAAGGCGGTCACCCGAAGCAGGGCTAGACAGGATGTCGGAGCTGACCCTCAATCTGTAGTGCTTGGGTCACAGGGTTTTAACACCGATCTTGCGGAAATGCAGAAACAGGACCCAGCAATTGGGCTAATGTATCAGCATATCGCTGACCCAGTGCATCAACCTCTTTCGGAGCAGGTGCTGAGCCAGTCTCCAGAGCTGAAGGAGCTGGCAGAGGTGAAAGACAACCTAAAAATTATAAAGGGGTTGTTGGTTTGTGTACCAGTTGCACAAGGTGTCCCAAAGTGGGTAGTTCCCCGCTGCCATCGGGGGGTCATGATCCAACACGCTCATGACGAGCCCTGTGGGGGTCACCGGGGAATCAAGGCCACGTACGACACTATCCAGCAGGTGGCATTCTGGCCTCACATGGGCCAAGACATCGCCGCGTATGTAAAGGGGTGTCTGACGTGTAGCCAGTTCCAACCATCACGGCCCTTGCACCGTGCACCACTCCAGAAAAAGGGCATGACATTCCCCTGGTCCAATCTACAAATGGATTGGGTGGGGCCGCTGGTGAGGTCATCCAGAGGGAACAAATATTTCCTCACGGTTACGTGTGCATTCACAAAATGGATTGAGTGCCTCCCAGCACCCAACGACACGGCAGAGACAACTGCAGTGCTGTTGGTGAACCATGTGTTCAGTCGATGGGGACTCCCCCTGACCGTGGACTCGGATCGGGGAACCCATTTTACAGCTACAGTAATGGCAACCCTGTGGAATATGCTTGGGGTCAAGGCCCAGTTGCATATCTCCTACCACCCTCAATCCTCGGGCCAGGCAGAAAGGGCAAACTGAACGGTGGTTAGTATGCTCAAAAAGTTTGTCTCCACCAGCAGTAGGGACTGGGACATTAAGCTGCCCCTGGTTCTGATGGCCATCCGAGCCACGCCCCATTGCTCTACGGGGGTCCCACCTTTTGAGATGATGACAGGTCGGAAGATGACTCTTCCCCTACACTGTCTTTATGGGGTGGAGGACCTGAGCACGACGGGGGCTGCTACGGCCCATCAGTATGTGTCAGCAAGCACATCTGCAGGCAACCTTTGCTTTTGCCCAGAACAATCTGGGAAGGAGTGCAGAGGGTAGGAAAGCATACTATGACCGAAAGGCAGTTAACCAGGAACTCCAAGTAGGAGACAAGGTCCTGTACTTCCAATTTGCCAAACCCACAGGGGTGGCCCGGAAATTCTTACCCAGTTGGACAGGACCCCACGAGATTGTTGATAAGGTATCACCGGTAGCTTATCGAATTCGGATTGAAAAAGGAAGGCAATCTCTGGTCTATAAGTGGGTGCATCGCAACCACCTCCGGTTGTATCGCCCACCTCAAATGGCGCCGGAGGACACAGAATAGGGTTAAAAGTCTAAACCCGATCAAGAGGGGGGTGCCCCTTTGTAGCTGCAGGTAGTTAGGTACTGTAGTGTAGGTCCTCCTAGGAAAATATATTCAAAATTATAGTGGAACTGTACCATGTGCCTCATCTGTGTTCCAGAATGGGAATCCTAAAACTGCCACGGCTGGTCCTGACAGTGCTGTGGATCGCTTCTACACAGCCCCTTGAAGTTGTGGAACCCGGTCCTCCTACCGGCATAGTCCTGCAGGACGCTCCCGGATTGTTGTTAACAAATTGCAGAACATATACTCAGCGAGTGTATGTGCGGCTGGACCCAAGTGATGTGTTTCGGAAGCACATCAACATGAACAGTAGGGTGTCCCATCATGGCAGGCAGTGGGCTAAGGATGCTGTATGGCATGCCCAGCTAGACACTATACACATGCTCCGCCAGCTGAGGAAGGCAACAGTCAGCCAGGAGGAGATGACAGGCCTCAGCCGCCCCAAAAGGTTCTTGGGGGGTCTGATTGCTGCGGCCTCCGCCGTGGGCTCGCTATTTTCAGCTGGTCTGTTTGCTGCTTACACTGTCACCCTGACCACCCTGAGAAGGCAGGTGTCTGGGTTACTTAAGGAAATGCCAGAAATTCAGGACAGGCTGTATCAACAGCAGCAGCGGCTGGAAAGCCTAGGGAAAACCTTACAGGGCACAATATTAGCAGTAAACCTTCATGCAGCAGTGTTAAATAACACCCTCCACACCGTGGGCAGGATTGTCGACGTGTTACAGTGGGATTATGCTTACGTGCAACAGGTCAGGATGCTGATGCAGGATTTGCTTAGGGAGCTTAGTGCCACCATAACTAGCTTAGCCATGGGACAGATTCCAACTTACTTGGTTCCACTGTCCTTAGTAGAAGAAGTACTTAGGACAACCACTTCTGAGATGGTGCAGCCATTACAGGTACATTTTGCATACAGTCTAGGGAGTGCCATTCCTATACATGTCAACCCTGAAGCCAAGGAAATAGGTTTCCTGTTGAACCTTCCCATCGTGAGTGGCAAGGATATCTATAGACTCAAGTCTATATCGAACGTTGGCTTCTGGAGGGGGGACATGCATGTGAAGTTGACCACCCCACCGCTCGTAGCTTACCAGGAGGATGATCCAAATTTGTATCTTGTTCCAAACCTGGAACTGTGTATATCAACCAAGGATATCCACTGGGTATGCCCAAGTAAGCCATTCCTTAGGGACACAACTCAGAGGTTGTGTGGTATCAGAAAGGGGGCTGCCACTGAAAAGTGTAAAGCCACAGTGACGAGCAAAAGTGAGGTTAACGAACCCCAGGTTGAGCAGGTGGGAAAGAAATGGCTGGTCAGCACACCACAGTTAACGGTTACAATAACATATGACAGGCATGATACAGCTACCGAAGTGCAGCTACCCAACCAAACAGTTTTTCTACAAGTTCCTGAAGGAGCGATAGTGCATCTCAACGATTTAGCACTGTATCACCTGGAGTCAGAACTATACGAAACGGAACTCGAGATTGTGGACGCTTTCAGAGGACACGGCATTGACTTGGATGAGAGAATCCAAGAGACAGTAAGTCTTGAGGGTGTACAGGTAGTCGAATTTGTTCTTAACGACACAAACTTAAAAACTACACTGGTAGGTCCCAAGCACAGTCGTTGTGGATCCTCTGGGGCGCTAGGAACAATAAACGTGGTCATCTTGACACTGCTGCTGGGTAGCTGGATCATGGCTGGGGTAATGTGTTGGATGCTGTTCTCTTGTATCAAAGCCTTGCGGGGTAGTTTGAATGAGACAAAGGGAGCAATGGTTTATCACCGAAATCAGGTAACCACTCCCAAACGTCTGCCTGCTGCAGAGCTATCCGATACTGATAGTGAACTGCCGGAAGTTTAAGGTCTAGAGCTAATGATGATGCCCAATGCCTCATTCCTAGGTACCTTATAACTGAGAGCAGGTATACGCAACGTTCTTTCCAACACTATTTCCTGTACAAATTCTCGAGAGGTAATGTGAATATTGGGTGGTAGAATCCACCGTGGTACAACAAACATCACTTAACTCTGTTTTTGTTTTGAAGGCAACAACGCCTCAGGACCTCGTGACCTTCAAAAAGGGGGGATATGTAGCGGCAATGCTTGTTAATAAGACAGAATTAAGCGTTGGTATGCTCCTAAAGGAGGCCCCATCTCACCCTCCATCTCTGTGGTGCAGCCACAGAGAAAGAATTCATGCAAGCTGATTTAAGATGTTTTTCTTTTGATAAGAAGCAAGCTCCCAGACGGGGATGCAATTAGCTAAGCCTGGCTATAATGATCAATGGTCATCCACTGGCGCCTATCTGTCTAGGGAGTGCCGAATGGACATCTGGACTGCATTTCTAAGTGTCAAGAGTAAGTGACTTATATCTCACCTTGACCAACCAATCAGGGACTGGCAGGGCGTGGTAATACCACGTGGGTCTCCAATGCCCGCCAAACTCTCAACCAATCAGCACACATCTGGGTCTTGATCAAAAAGGGAGCGCAAGCTCAGTTCTGGGCTCTCCTTGGCCATTTTCACGCATCCTCAGAGACAATCACGTGACAACTGCTGTTGTCTGCAAAAGGACTTGGACTTTGTTCTAAGCGCGAGGCCGAGGATCCCGTACGTATTCAGAATTCTACCAACGTGAATGCTCCGCTTGATCAACGGCAGCCTACAGTTGGACCCTCGTCGACAACCTGAATAGCTTATTCAGAAGCAGCGCTGGACCGGGAACGAACCAGCTTCTTCCCAGGCAAAAGAGTGACTTGTGAGGACTCGCGGTCACACTCTGTGCATAGAGACTTTCTACTAGCCAGCCGGACTGCTGGTAGATCCCCTCGGAGCAACGACTGCCCTGCGCGCCGCAGTCAGATTCCTCCGGCCTTCCTACTCCGAGCTGCACCTCGACTGGTTGGCCGGTAGCCAGAGGACGCCGACACAACGCCCATTGGACAACCGCTGCAACAGAGCCTGTCAGCTGGTTTGGTGTTCGTGCCGGGAAATTCCAAATCCAAACACAGTGGATAAGTAAACCCCATGTTCTACATTGCGTCTCGAGAATTTAATTGTACCTCAACACAAGTTGTTATCAATTTAATTCATGAGTAATGTATTTACTTCCGAGTTTAGAGTAACAGTGGGTAATAACACTGATTAGCGATTTGGTAACCGAACGATATATATTGACATATATTCTCTGTTGTGTATCTCTTTGTGTTTGCATCTCTTCGAGATTATATACCTTGTATATTGATAACCCTCACAGTAAGGTCTGCCGCTCGTATCCAGGCAGACTAGTATATGTTTGGTGCACAGTTTATATTAATAAATGTATCTCGTGTATTGAACCCGTGTGTGTGCGTTGTTAGTTGTTCTGACGATTGATTTTCTAAAAGCCCCAACGAACAACCTCGTGATTACTGCTACAATTGATAATTGTCTCAGTAAACCCATCAAACCACTACACTATCAAGACCAGCCATACACAGTACAGTTTATGTACATACAGTAATGTTTATGTTCCTAAATTAATATCGTTTATGACCTTCAGATGCGTTATGCTCCTCTTCTTTTTATGCTCAGCTACTAAAATTTCCCTTTAGTGGTAAAATTCCATATAAATATTCAAAACTAAGCGGATTGAAATGTGCACAGTAAAGACATTAGATGATGAAATCTTTTCACTACCAACCAATGCACCACGAGTGCCCCTGTCGGTCATTTTGGCCAGCCAATCACTTACCGCGGTGCCCTACGGTGCCCTGCGGGTTGGTTACTGTACTACGGGTTTTTACCGCTCATTTTGAATGGCTGCATCTGTAGGTTGTCTCTCGCAGTGTTCAGGAATTGCATTCCGAAACTGAGTCAGATCAAAAGTTGTAAGAAAAGCACCTATGGTGTCGGTTCTAACAGCTTTATTGATTCGATGTTAAAGGCCGGAAATGGGGCACAAGACACGCGACCGCAAAAAGCGTCGCCATCTGCTTCCAGCTGCAAAATGCCGTTTGCGGACGCTGAAGCATTTGAACTTGAACTTTATTGCCATATGTAACCGGTACTGGTACAATGGAATTCTTACTTACAGAAGGTCTCTCGATTGTAAAACAAGTGTAAAAAACAAGACAAAGTGCAAACAGTGCATCAAGACAATGTACAAACAAACAATAGACAATGTGCAAGTAAACATGTAGACATTTCTTTCCAAGGCAGCGGGTACAAGCGATCTCGCGTTTTTAAACCACCAGGAAAAGCAAAAAGGCACTTTTCCTTGCTTGCGCCGGCACACAACGACGTGAGGAGGACACCGTAGTCAGCAGGATTCGAACTTGCGCGGGGAGATCCCAATGGATTTCTAGTCCATTGCCTTAACCACTCGGACACGACTACAGCGAGCGCCGCCATTGCTGCGTTCTTGCTACAATCTCACATGGATCGCGAGGCGCCGGCGGAAACCTTTTTCAAAGTCGTTCTCCATTAAAAAAAAAACTTTTCCAAAATACAAGCCTTGCAGACAGACACACCTCAGAGGACTTAAGGGTTGCTTCATGTGGGAATGATAAAGTCTCCCCGTCCGGACAGGAAAATGGCACTTTGTTAGACACAAAAAAACAATCAACAACAGACAAATGTCTACAAGCATTTTAGAAGCCGCTCTTGAAATAGCTCTTACATTCGTGTTAGACGCAGGAATCGCCTTTTTATTGACGCTCTTACGAACGCCATGGAAAGCAAAACAAAGCAAAGCAGAGCAGAACAAAACGAACAAAATAAAACCCTCACGTCCTGCACTTGAATATAATGCCATTACGTTCCGAAGCGGTATTGGACGTCATCCTAGCACTGCAACCCGGGGCGTACGGTATATGGGAACGAGCACACGTCACGAATTGTCTCTAATCACTCTCTGCACTGTAAGGCGCCTTGAAGCGTGCACCCTCAGCATTCATCTTTGCGCATCTGTGAAAGGTAAACTCTTGAGCAAACTCTGAACCAGACACTCAAACTCCAGCTAGCATTAGGGGTGGCATTCCCACGCTACTTGAACACTTTGTTTACGCTCAGTGCTGGATTTTGGGAACTTTAGGACGAGTGGGACTTTTCTTCTATCTGTCAATTCGTTTTGTTTTGGAGACTCTTGGCTGTCTGTGTTGTATAGTGCAGCTTAAATAAAACGTTTTCGAAAACTGTGCCGGCTCAAAAGTTGTAAGAAATCCTCTCCAGCTCTTTTAAGTCTCTTCAGTTTTGTCATTTAAAGTGAAACTAGATGTATAACTGGAGCCTCACTTATGCAAATGGTGAGGCTCCAGTTCGACATCTAGTTTTACTTTATATGACAGAAGTACGTCAGACTGCGCCGGACTGGGGGATCACTTCCGGTTATTTTTACCATCTTAAACATTTGAAATCCTCCCCTAGGCAATTGTGACACTTCATCTTGGCTCCACCTAGGACACTCTTCAATCTTCCATCACTTCTCTCTTCTCCCGCAACACTCTCGTCTGTCGGTAGTATGTGGCGTCTTTGCATTACCACCAATCTCACCACAGCAAGAAAGCAACAGGTTTTGGCAAGAGAGGAGGAGACTGCCTGGCCCAAACAGGGATCGAACCAGAGACTGTGGCGTCACTAGCACCACGCTCAAACCAACTGAGCTAACAGGCCTTGTTCCCACTGTCCTCTCTGTGCTGCAAAAAATGGAATTCAGGGAAGTTTCTTTTGTCCTTCTTTGAATAGAAAGCCCTGCAATTCAGTGTACGGGCTTTCTCGTGCTGTTTAATGGTTCTTCAAAATTTCAAATTCAAATCCTACACTGGCCTGAAGTGCCCCCCCATTTCACAGCATTTTTCAGCTGATTTAAATGTACCTAAAGGAGAAGCATTATTGAAGACCATCAATTACCAAGAGCTTTTGTCAAAGGTTTTGGTGGTCACTTTTAATGACCACAGAGAGCTATGACCTCGGTTTTACATCTCATCCAAAAGACAGCGCCTTTTTACCACACAGCGTCTCCGTCACTATACTGGGGCATTGGGACCCGCACAGACGTCAGGGTGAGCGTCCCACCGCTGGCTCCATTAACACAGCTTCCAGCTGTAAGCTTTGCTTTTCCCTGTAGGTCATCCTCATCCGGGTACTGACCTGGCTCACAGCTTCTAAGCTTCAGTGGGTTTTCAGTTGCGAGTTGAAAGGGGATGCAAGTGATGGAGCCGCTCGCTGCAAAAGCCACTGCATTGGCCAGGAATCGAACCCGGGCCTCCCGCGTGGCAGGCGAGAATTCTACCACTGAACCACCAATGCACGCTGCAAGGGTCTATAAAAAAGACGCTTTTTTACCACTCTGTGCTGGATGTTGGGTCCCAAGGGAACTTCTGGACGAGTGAGAATTTTCTGCTATCAAAATTTGGTTTCGGAGACTTTTGGCAGCCTACAGATGCAGCCATTCAAAATGCGCGGGCGATACCGCATTATTTTGCGGTACGCTGTACGCAGTCTACCGCAAGCTACCGGTAAATACCGCGAGTTACCGTAAATTCTCCTATAATACGACAAGCAAAATAATAGTATCCGGAATTTCCGCAAGGTGGAGCTAATAAAGCTCAACCTCTCATGTTTGAGCTGTGGCCATCAAAGTCTTTAACGAAGATATTACTAATAGTATTAATAATGAATGACCTTGGACAAGCTGTAAGTGTAAACTCAAAGTATTGCCCTGGTCAACATTCTTTTTTTCATTGACCGTCTTTGTAAAAGTAACACCACAGCATTTCGCAATCACGCATTTGTTTCCAATCATGCAAAGTACAGTAATTTTTGAGAATCGATTCACCATGCCTTTCACATGCTCATAAAAGAGATTGATTTAGGAACATAAACATATTACCGTATGAAAACTGTACTGTATACAGTATGTATATGTATATTTAATGTCTTAACTGTGCCCGTTTAAGTATTGAATATTCATATCTGATTTTACCACTGAAGGGAAATCTTAGTAGCTGAGCATAAAAAGAATAGGAGCATACTGCAACGCGTGTGAAGGCCATAAACGATATTAATTTTGGAACATAAACATAGAGTATATGGCTGGTCTCGGTACTTTAAAGAAAACATACACGAAACATGGTTTCATTATGACCAGAATCGGTCTTGAGATATTTTTAACTTGATTTACAGTATTTGAGAGGTATGTCTTAACACCGATACTACAGTGCTTAAGTACTGCTCACGTATATGTTTCTAGGTTTATATTATGCATTTCATACGGTCAAATTACTTTTGAGCAACTAATAAGAAGCGCGAAACGGTATGCGTTTTAGTTTCGTTTTGTGCTGGGACCCGTGGATTGATTAGAGATATCAAGTACATACAAGTCATTTTTTAAATGTTGTAGTTCGTCTTGAAAAAATGTTACGAGTACATCATCTATCAACAATTACACAGGTTCTGTTTCCATATTGCGGATTTTGGTTACGTAATATTATTTTCTAGATTTCACGTTGTGAATATATGATTTGGGCAAACAGAGCCGCAAAGAAGTACATTATGGGTTGTTGTTGTTTTTTTTGCAGTTTTATCTAGAACAAGCGATGCTTAAACCTTTGTCTGATTCTTGTGAAACTATCCACACGACAGTTACAGTACCTAGGAGTTGACTTCAGTGATGTCACTGATGGGATGTTTCTAAAAATCCATCCTCTGTAAAACGTCTTCTCTAGTTGTCCTGCATATGTATTCGCTAATGAAGCTGTGTGTTCTGAGCCTGGATCTCTACATTTCTGTATGAACCAGCTTAGAGGGCTAAAGACAGCTTGTGTTTAAATTGAGTGTAAGGCAATTTATGCTTCTAAAGTCATGGTCAGCATTTATTATTGTACTGTGCTGTAAACTTGTTCTGTGCCTAGTCACATTATTTTATAGCGTTTTTATAGTGTTATCAAATCCGGTGGCGCTGTGTGTTAGTTTCCTGACTCCCATGTCACATGGTCTGTGATTGAAACCTGTGAAACCGGTTTAATTCGTCACAGCCAGCACTCCGGCAGAGAGGGGGTTGTGCTCGTAAAGTAGAAGCAGGCGAGATTTCCAGCGAAAGACACCTCCCCCCCACCCTCATACGATTCGCATTGTAATTACACATTCTAATTGTATTACACATTGTACACATGCTTAAAAGAGAAGAGAGAAAACGCAAGCCTTCTTCAGGTGTGAGGGTCTTCTGCTCAGAATGAAACGCTAAAATGTAATGTAGGCTCTGAATGGGTTCAATTCTGATTTGGGCTTGATTAAGGTCGCTGCCTTTCATCTAAAACCCTACTTGAATCCTTCTAAACTAAAAATCAGTGTTAGTGAGTTCTAAATAAAGAGGTATCCAGGTAACAGTGAAACGGGCGGACAGTCTGGGGAGATCGCCCGTTTTCCATGTAAATAGTTCCCTGGTTCCGCACCCCTTGGTGTTTCTCTCGCTCTCTCTCGGGTCACCTGATCATTAGCTCGAAAGATTTCAGTGCTTTGTGTATATTCTAATGGTAGTGGGGGCAGGGTGTGTGGGAACAGGTTTGGTTGAAATTGCATTGGAGATCTATGTTCTTCACACCTGAAACATTTTCTCTGAAAGCATTTTCTTCGCAGTTTAACCGATCTTGTTACAGCATGTTACAGTTTACTATTATTAACCATATTAATTTTAAGTGCTTAATGCCATTTTTTGACCAGGCACGAATATTCTTAAGTCCATATCTTCGCAAGGGAATCAGTGCGAATTGCAATACTAATTAAATTAAAACTACTAACTACTAACTAATACTAATTAAAACAAACCAGAAACATGTTGTTCTGTCTAATGACATTACAAGTGGAAAGATTACAGATTTTAATCGTCTTTAATTTTGTTACGTTATACATTTTAGAAACGTTTCATCCATACAAACACCACAAAACTATTTTCGATTGTATTTCTGAATAGTACAGATGCAGCCATTCAAAATGCGTGAGGTATTTCGCGGCATACCCCGGTGGGCGTGTCACAGTATCACGCGGTATGACGCAGTTAACGTGGTGTCACGTGGTTAACTATCCGGCGTCGCCTTGTAAAACCGCCAGGGGGAGCTTAACCTCTCATGTACAGCATTTGAGCCTTTAATTTTGAACTGTGTATTACAGCATGTTAATCATCAGTCATTAAAATGTTGGTATATTTTATGAAAGCAAGATTGCTCAGTTGGACAAAAGTACACAACCTACCTTTATCAGAAATATCAAAGCCTTTACTGAAGATATTACTAATAGTATTAATAATGGATGACTTTGGACAAGCTGTATACTCAAAGTATAATTTCTTTAGCACATTTGTACAAGCACTTGGAATCTGTCCAAGCCATACTTTGTCAGGCATTTTGTTTTACTTCAACGGGCATAAAAACTTCCTTGCTTTTAACAGGGCGTTTCATAATTTCTAGCTACGAAAATGATTTAAAATGCGACACCTATCATTCAACTAGAGCTTAAAATATCACAAGGAAAAATACACACCGGTATTCCATTTCTCCCTAAACATTGTAAGCTTCGAAGTCTTTAACTAACGTGATACCGGAGTCAACAAGCATACTTTTAGAATTTGATTAAAAGGGAATATAATATGGAATCGCGTATCTCAAGAATTTAATAACGGTATGATTACATCCGTGTACTGCGGCAGGGCTGTGTAGGGCTGTTTCGCCTGCCTGATCATGCGAGCTCTCTTGTAGCCTACTGGTCTAGGTGCGTGACTACCAACTGGCAGGTTGTGTATTCAAATCCAGCTGGTGCTGGACTTTTATTTTAACAAACATTTCTTCGAAAAAATAGGTAAGCGATATTATGGACAATCAGTTGACTTTTATATTTCAAAATATCGCAACATGATCGATATTTGCGATATTTTGAACATATCTTCCCTTCTGACAGCGGTTCCTGCTTCTATTGTGTGTGTGTGTGTGCAACAGTAAATTTTTATAGAGAAATGGAGGCTGGACAGTATGCGTTACAATATAAACATTTATATTGATTTTAATCGTGTTCTGATTTAAATCGCAAACGCGTGTTTAATTATGTGTTTTTAATCATAATCAGGCTAATGCATTTCTACATTTTCTGTATGAACCAGCTTAGAGGTTCATACAGAAAGACAGCTTGTGTTTAAATTGAGTGTAAGGTAATTTATGCTTCTAAAGTCATGGTCAGTATTATTGTACTGTGCTGTACTGTGTCACATTATTTTATAGCGTTTTTATTGCGTTATTAAATCCGGTGGCACTGTGTTAGTGTCCTGACTCACATTATTTAAACTACCACACTGATCATTCATCTCTAAATAAACTTTATTTTATATAGCGTTTTAAGCGATTAGGTAATTAGATTGCTCATAAACCTAATCGCTTTTTCTACATAAACACAGTGTGATTGCTCTCTGAAAATGCTTTTCCTTTATTTTTAAAGTAGGCTCAGATCGTATTATTATAAACTTTCTTGGAAAAATGTATTTTATGTAAACCATGTTTGCTATTAATTCATTTAGGGCTAAAATACGTTCATTGTCTTCCAATCGAGTCGAGTTGACATTGGAAGCCTGCCACACCCGGACTGTTAAACCAACGCATTAGCACGTCAAAGCCCATTGAGCCAGTATTGGCTTTAGTATCCCCCCCTTCTCCCCTCAATTCAATTCAATTCAAGGTGTTTTATTTGCATGACAGATGGGTACAAGCAGTGTTGGGTATGTATATTGTAACGCTTACAGCAGACAGGCACTGTGTAGGAGCCGACGCACCAGAGCAGCGCCTGCATTTATAACTTAGTTTTTAAAATTAGTCAAGCAATACGAAGCATCTCCTTTTACTTAGTGCCTGAGCATACTGCAACGCGTGTGAAGCCCATAAACGATATTAATTTTGGAACTTAAACATACAGTATATGGCTGGTCTCGGTACTTTAAAGAAAACATACACACCAGTATTCCATTTCTCCCTAAACATTTTAAGCATCGAAGTCTTTAACTAACGCGATACCGGAGTCAACAAGCATACTTTTAGAATTTGATTAAAAGGGAATATAATATGGAATCGCGTATCTCCAGAATTTAAAGACCAGACAATCGCAAACTCGTTTTCAATAAAATTATTTTATTCATTCAGCAGTTTGTGAGAGGGACATCCAGCAGGGAGAGACACACACACCGGTTTTCATTGACAACATTGTTTTTTTTTCAATTCCTCTTGTCTAACAGGAATGTTTTGTTTGTGGACAGACTGTTAGACAAGAGGAAAAGACCGCCTCCTCCTACGAAGCATTTCGTTGATCCGATCACGAATTCTTTTCCAGTCGTACGCAGCAAGGGTTGAGAATCTCCGATTCACCATCGTACTAATGGTTTCCCGGAGATTGCAAGGCAAGGCACTTTTGCCTCTGGACCCATCGAAATTTACAGACGTGGTCCACCCCCAGTAAATTTCAAAAGTCACAAGATTTCGAAACACGAGGGCGGCGTAGCGGTCGGCTCTTGCTTTCCCGTCTATGCCGATGCACTGCAAGTACAACCCCCCCTCCATCTCCTGGGTGATGGGTAGCAGTTGGACATCTGGGAGAATTATTCGTCCCACTGGCATCTGTGAATTCCGCTGTGCTTCCTGGGGGGAGATAGCCGGCGGGGACAGCATCAACAGAGTCCTGCGCGGTGGTGAACTGAGAGGCCGGGATGGAGTGTCCTGAGGCGGTGTGTGCTCTGCGGGGGGCAGAGCTTCCGCCAGGCATTGCAACCTGCGCGGCGGGGAGAGGCACTTTTCAGGAGACAGCTGCTCAACTGTTTGACTGCTGGAACATACTGTCTCCTTCCTCTGCATTTTCAGGAGTGTCTCTAGCCTCCCAGTCCTCCCCAGTAATGCATCGTACTGCTCCCGCTGCTGCCGAAATGTCTCCATACAGGTGCTGCTTCTACAGGTTGGCACCCTGGCCAGTGGCCGAGAGCAGAGACCCACGGCCTGTGGCAAAATAACATAAGTCATGTAAGAAATAAAGTCACACAGTAGTATTCATCAGTCGCGGAACAGAAGTCAAAATAAACTTTTCTTTTTTTCCGTCTTACCGCTTTCTTTTTTACTGTCCTTGTGGTAGATCGTTTCGCCCGTGCGGTGTTTTCTTGAAGAACAGGCTACGAAGAAATAATTATAATTGAATTTAAAATTCAAAACGGCAATAATACCTTGTAATATGCGCTGTAATCGCGTATTTCAGATGAAGTCTGCTGTATTTGCTTACCCTTCGCTCTTTGGAAGCTGGGGCGGCAGAAGCACCTCGTCTCTTCCCGTAAAAGGTCTTGGTCTCCATACTGTACTATGGTCGCTGTAGTGCAGGTTCGCAGTTTTTTTTTTTGCGATGGGAGCTCACCCAATCCCTTGGTGTCTTTTATGCTATATTCACCTGTACGGCTAGAGTGTGTTCATTGTCTTCCAATGAAAGGCGGGTGCCTTTTGCCGAAGTCGGGAGACATTGGGGGCTTGCCACACCCGGACTGTTAAACCAACGCATTAGCACGTCAAAGCGCATTGAGGACCCGGGCGCAATAGTTGTTTTGTCCCTTGATTTACTGATCTGCATTAATTAAATCTTGTCAGTCAGGTCTTTTTTTCTCTATTTCAATTGTCGTTTACACATGCACGACTTTAAAAGCTAGCATGACAGGTTTCGATTCACATTAGCTGGCGAGCCTTGTTAAAAAAAACAATGACAATGTAACATGCCACTGTTTGTTCATGAACAAAGTTATACTGAGATTTCCTTAGATACGCGATTAAAAAATAAATAAAAATTTGAATCTCCTGCGGAACACATTCCATAAGAATCAGCGGTTCTACAACATATATCGCCTTTAAAGGTGGCTTCTCAAAACGCTTTACGGGATAAAAACAACCAGAACAGCAGCAACAACAATATTGTATTTCATTGCACTTTGAAAACCAAGTAATAACTTAACTCAGTACGTGCAAACGTTTTGTATGTTGCTGTCTTGAATGCCTGCGTACCCATAAGTATCTTATTTGCCTTGAGGCCTGTCTACAGTATATTTGTCCCCCTATCTCCCTCAATTCAATTCAATTCAAGGTGTTTTATTTGCATGACAGATGGGTACAATTCTTGTTGGGAATGTATACTTTGATATTTACACCCGGCGCGTCACCGAGGGAGCGTCTGCATTTATAACTTAGTTTTTAAAATTAGTCAAGCAATATGAAGCATCTCCTTTAGCTTTTAAGTCCCTTATGGTTTTTTCGTATTATATTCCCTATTAATCAAACTCTAAGAGTATGTATCGGCTTGTCAGTCAGGTCTTTTTTTCTCTTTTTCAATTGTCGTTTACACATGCACGACTTTAAAAGCTAGCAAGACAGGTTTCGATTCACATTAGCTGGCGAGCCTTGTTAAAAAAAACAATGACAATGTAACATGCCACTGTTTGTTCATGAACAAAGTTATACTGAGACTTCCTTAGATACGCGATTAAAAAATAAATAAAAATTTGAATCTCCTGCGGAACACATTCCATAAGAATCAGTGGTTCTACAACATATATCGCCTTTAAAGGTGGCTTCTCAAAACGCTTTACGGGATAAAAACAACCAGAACAGCAGCGACAACAATATTGTATTTCATTGCACTTTGAAAATTGCATTTGAGCACGGTTTTTGACTTTCTTAAAATTGCATTTTGGGCGCGGACAGCACATACAAGGGTTAATGAACTGCGCCAAGAAATTTAAAATAGTTTTCTTTAGGTGTGAGGGTAGGAATGGACCGCAGCAGGCATAATCAGCAAACCAGGAAAACAAAGAACAGGACAGGTGAGATGTGTAGCCAGAAAGCGAGTGATCAGAAAAAGGAAATGGATTTGTCAACTGATTGTCCATAATATCGCTTACCTATTTTTTCGAAGAAATGTTTGTTAAAATAAAAGTCCAGCACCAGCTGGATTCGAACACACAACCTGCCAGTTGGTAGGCACGCACCTAGACCAGTAGGCTACAAGACAGCTCGCATGATCAGGCAGGCGAAACAGCCCTACACAGCCCTGCCGCAGTACACGGATATAATCATACCGTTATTAAATTCTTGAGATACGCGATTCCATATTATATTCCCTTTTAATCAAATTCTAAAAGTATGCTTGTTGACTCCGGTATCACGTTAGTTAAAGACTTCGAAGCTTACAATGTTTAGGGAGAAATGGAATACTGGTGTGTATTTTTTTCTTGAAAGTACCAAGACCAGCTATATACTGTATGTTTATGTTCCAAAATTAATATCGTTTATGGCCTTCACACGCGTTACAGTATGCTCCTATTCTTTTTATGCTCAGCTACTAAGATTTCCCTTCAGTGGTAAAATTCAATATCTACAACGAGCACAGTAAAGACGTTTACAGTAAGTCTTTCTACGACAGACCAATGGACCATGAGTGCCCCTGTCGGTCAACCAATCACGCACCGCGGTATCCCGTGTCATCATACCTGCGGTATCTGTACCGCGGTGTCTGTACCGCGCACTTTGAATGGCTGCATCTGTATGTTACACTTAGTTCACTGTTTTAAATAGATCTAATTAAGAAAGTTAAGTGTTAGCATAAACTATTAGCAATCAATAATATTAAATTTAGCACTGTAATAAGCTGTTGCACTTTCCCCCGCATCTTGTAAAAATATATTTTCATTGTTCAAATATACATTAAGTCTGACTATCATATAATAAGTTAAATACAAAACTAAAGAAAAAATAGGGTTAAATATAATTCAAAATATTTTGCTAACAATGTTAACTGTTTATGAATAATAAAATGTATTAACTAAGGAGTAGGATGGCTCAGTTGTTAGTATGTTTTTTTGTTTTGTTTCTTTTTCATAAATACAACAGTAGTACCTGATGTCTCAGTGGCTTTCAAAAATAAATTATGCATGCAAACCTGTGAACTAGAAAGATAACTAAGATATCCATCCATCTATAATGGTGGCGAAGTGGTTAGCATTGCTATCTTGCAGCACTGGGGTCCTAGGTTCAATTCCTGCCATCCTGTGTGTGAGGGGTTTACATGTTCTCTCTGGGTTAGATGGTTTTTCTCCATATGTGTGATATGACTCCCTCTCGCACTCCAAAACATACTGGTAAGTTAATTGGTTTATGGGAAAACTGGCCCTGGCGTGTGTGTGTTTGTGTCTGTCTGTCCTGTGATGGACTGGCGCTATGTCCAGGGTGTATTCTGCCTTGTGTCCGTTGCTTACTGGGATAGGCTCCAAATCCTCTGTACTGGATAAAGAGATTAGAAATGGATGGAAGTAAAGGCACTGTGTGGATGGAACTATACACAGTGTTAGAAACCCACGATGAAATGGCAGCATCTCACTGAGAATAAAATATTTTATAGTGCTGGCTTAAGGAAACAGCCTTTCCACCTCTCTTGCACATCAGTATCCATACCTAGTTATTTAAACAAATTGCCTCTAAGTATAAACATCTTAATATGCTGGCTCTGTGGATCCGCATCAGCTATGTTTGCCCATTCCTTCAATTCATGTGCATCCAACACACAGTTCAATGCCAGCAACTACACATAATCTAAAATACAATCCTTATTTCAGTATCTATGTAAACATATAGTCTGTTAACTTCATCATCTTCATCAAAAGTATGCCTAACCCCATTAGGAAGTGTTCTTGTTATAAGTGTATTCCTCAGCTTTCCCCAAATTATCTTCTTCTTGCCAACATCTCTAGTCTTTTATCCTGCAATAACTCAGCCAACACTTAAATCTCCAAAAGCTGCTTGTGTTAATTTCTTTAAATCACAAATATCATGTGTAAATACTGGCCATGTAATACTCTGCATTGTGGAATAATAGTTTATTTTAAAGGGAACTAGAGAAATCAAGAAAGGCTTTTTTTCTAGAATTAATAAATGCACATCCTGTTCACTGGGGAAATTAAATCCACACTGAGCAATCTTCAATATGTTCAGAATATGACAGCAAGAATCCTATCAGGGATGCATTACACCTGTTTTCAAGTCCTTGCACTGGTTACCTATCAGATTTCGAGTCAACTTCAAAATCCTTATCCTCCTTATATACTGTCCTACAACTGTTATTATTGATCACCGAATTATTGTACTTGACATGACTTCATTCAGCCTTTCCTGAACGTCTATGACAGGCAGAGAGAGTGCTGTTTCTGGTGCGATCTTTTGCAGCTGACATTTCACTGTTTTAAACGAACAAGAAATTAGATTGCTCATAAATCAGTTATTCTATATAAACACAGCGTAATTGCCCTCCGAAAATCCTCTTTTTCTTGTTCGTTTTAGAGACCTTGATCGAAACTGATTTTAGATGTCAGAAAGGATTTATTTTCTCTGTATTTCCTACATTGCTTTGTCGAGATTTTAACTTTATATCTAACTTTATATCTAGGCTCAGATTTCAACTATAAATCGTACAGTAATTAATAGCAGTAAATACTGATGTTTTGCGCCCTCTTACCACAAAAATATATGTTTTGTAGTTGGGATTAACTTTATTTCGTACGCGTAGCTACTCCGATTCGGACACCGAACAGTTAAAGATGGCGGCAAATCAGACACCCAGAGGGGGGGCGTCTTCTCGCCTCCATAACTAAAATGCCAAATAGGAGTGGCTTAAGCGACATACACAGTCGTGTAACTGACAGTTTGAGGTAGCCTATCGTGTAAATTTCGCTTTGTTGCTGATAGGTTAAGCTTTCGAAACTCTGCCCCAAAGTCATGTGACTGATTTTTCGCCCTGTTTCGTTGGTTAAACGCAATGATCACATGCACCACCATGGTAACTGGGATGTGTAGTTTTTAATTCCGTTTGAATTATAACTGTACGTACTGTCTTCATATTTGGCCAGGGCTTTAAAGAGAAGGCGCGCCAAAAAATTTCGGTGCCGTCGTCTCCGCTTTAAAGGTACCCCCGTGCTGGAAGAATTTGACCTCGGAACGTTTGCCCAGCGTAGTTATAGTGGACATAAAAACAAGAGTTCGCTGGCATTATATCCTAGAAGACACAGACCGGCACCAGACCGGTAAATGCTTGATGAACTAGGGATTGGACAGTTTCCAAGTGCTTGTACAATCGATGGAAATGTTCAAATAAATGTGCAAAAGAAATAAACAAAATAATCATTTATTTCTTTATCATATTGGCTAGCTAATGTCCTCTCTTTGCTAGTTAGTGGCTGTGTTTCTGCGTTGGGTAGCAACGGGTGACTGTTCTCAGGCGGAAGATGTAAACAGCTTAATTTTCGTGTTAAATAATTTTTAAAAATTAAAATTCATTCTATACAGCAATCACATATTTGGGTACCGTTTCATAAAACTTTCATGCTTAAAATGTTTAGGGAGAAATGGAAGACTGGTGTGAATTTTTTCTTTAAACTATCAAGACCAGCCATACACAGTACAGTTTATGTACATACAGTAATGTTTATGTTCCTAAATTAATATCGTTTATGACCTTCAGATGCGTTATGCTCCTCTTCTTTTTATGCTCAGCTACTAAAATTTCCCTTTAGTGGTAAAATTCCATATAAATATTCAAAACTAAGCGGATTGAAATGTGCACAGTAAAGATATTAGATGATTAAATCTTTTCACTACTAACCAATGCACCACGAGTGCCCCTGTCGGTCATTTTGGCCAACCAATCACTTACCGCGGTGCCCTACGGTGCCCTGCGGGTTGGTTACTGTACCAGGGGTTTTTACCGCTCATTTTGAATGGCTGCATCTGTAGGTTGTCTCTCGCAGTGTTCAGGAATTGCATTCCGAAACTGAGTCAGATCAAAAGTTGTAAGAAAAGCACCTATGGTGTCGGTTCTAACAGCTTTATTGATTCGATGTTAAAGGCCGGAAATGGGGCACAAGACACGCGACCGCAAAAAGCGTCGCCATCTGCTTCCAGCTGCAAAATGCAGTTTGCGGACGCTGAAGCATTTGAACTTGAACTTTATTGCCATATGTAACCGGTACTGGTACAATGGAATTCTTACTTACAGAAGGTCTCTCGATTGTAAAACAAGTGTAAAAAACAAGACAAAAACAAGACAAAGTGCAAACAGTGCATCAAGACAATGTACAAACAAACAATAGACAATGTGCAAGTAAACATGTAGACATTTCTTTCCAAGGCAGCGGGTACAAGCGATCTCGCGTTTTAAAACCACCAGGAAAAGCAGAAAGGCACTTGCTTGCGCCGACACACGACGACGTGAGGAGGACACCGTAGTCGGCAGGATTCGAACCTGCGCAGGGAGACCCCAATGGATTTCTAGTCCATCGCCTTAACCACTCGGCCACGACTACAGCAAGCGCTGTGGTTGCTGCGTTCTTGCTACAATCTCACATGGATCGCGAGGCGCCGGCGGAAACCTTTTTCAAAGTCGTTCTCCATTAAAAAAAAAACCTTTCCAAAATACAAGACTTGCAGACAGACACGCCTCAGAGGACTTAAGGGTGGCTTCATGTGGGAATGATAAAGTCTCCCCGTCCGGACAGGAAAATGGCACTTTGTTAGACACAAAGAAACAATCAACAACAGACAAATGTCCACAAGCATTTAAGAAGCCGCACCATGTTCTTGCTACAATCTCACACGGATCGCGAGACGCCGGCGGAAATCTTTTTCAAAGTCGTTCTCCGTTAAAAAAAAAAAACCTTTCCAAAATACAAACCTTGCAGACAGTCACGCCTCAGAGGACTTAAGGGTTGCTTCATGTGGGAATGATAAAGTCTCCCCGTCCGGACAGGAAAATGGCACTTTGTTAGACACAAAAAAACAATCAACAACATACAAATGTCTACAAGCATTTTAGAAGCCGCACTTGAAATAGCTCTTATATTCGTGTTAGACGCTGGAATCGCCTTTTTATTGACGCTCTTACGAACGCCATGGAAAGCAAAACAAAGCAAAGCAGAGCAGAACAAAACGAACAAAATAAAACCCTCACGTGCTGCACTTGAATATAATGCCGTTACGTGCCGAAGCGGTATTGGACGTCATCCTAGCACTGCAACCCGGGGCGTACGGTATATGGGAACGAGCACACGTCACGAATCGTCTCTAATCACTCCCTGCACTGTAAGGCGCCTTGAAGCGTGCACCCTCAACATTCATCTTTGCGCATCTGTGAAAGGTAAACTCTTGAGCAAACTCTGAACCAGACGCTCAAACTCCAGCTAGGATTAGGGGTTGCATTCCCACGCTACTTGAACACTTTGTTTACGCTCAGTGCTGGATTTTGGGAACTTTAGGACGAGTGGGACTTTTCTCCTATCTGTCAATTCGTTTTGTTTTGGAGACTCTTGGCTGTCTGTGTTGTATAGTGCAGCGTGAAGAAAACGTTTTCGAAAACTGTGCCGGCTCAAAAGTTGTAAGAAATCCTCTCCAGCTCTTTTAAGTCTCTTCAGTTTTGTCATTTAAAGTGAAACTAGATGTATAACTGGAGCCTCACTTATGCAAATGGTGAGGCTCCAGTTCGACATCTAGTTTCACTTTATATGACAGAAGTACGTCAGACTGCGCCGGACTGGGGGATCATTTCCGGTTATTTTTACCATCTTAAACATTTGAAATCCTCCCCTAGGCAATTGTGACACTTCATCTTGGCTCCACCTAGGACACTCTTCAATCTTCCATCACTTCTCTCTTCTCCCGCAACACTCTCGTCTGTCGGCAGTATGTGGCGTCTTTGCATTACCACCAATCTCACCACAGCAAGAAAGCAACGGGTTTTGACAAGAGAGGAGGAGACTGCCTGGCCCGAACGGGGATCGAACCCGCGACCTTGGCGTTATTAGCACCACGCTCTAACCAACTGAGCTAACAGGCCTCGTGCCTGCTGTTCTCTCTGTGCTGCAAAAAATGGAATTCAGGGAAGTTTCTTTTGTCCTTCTTTGAATAGAAAGCCCTGCGATTCAGTGTACGGGCTTTCTCGTGCTGTTTAATGGTTCTTGTAACCCAAATCCTACACTGGCCTGAAGTGCCCCCCCATTTCATAGCATTTTTCAGCTGATTTCAAATGTACCTAAAGGAGAAGCATTATTGAAGACCATCAATTACCAAGAGCTTTTGTCAAAGGTTTTGGTGGTCACTTTTAATGAGCACAGAGAGCTATGACCTCGGATTTACATCTCATCCAAAAGACGGCGCCTTTTTACCACACAGCGTCTCCGTCACTATACTGGGGCATTGGGACCCGCACAGACCTCAGGGTGAGCGTCCCACCGCTGGCTCCATTAACACCGCTTCCAGCTGTAAGCTTTGCTTTTCCCTGTAGGTCACCCTCATGCGGTTACTGACCTGGCTCACAGCTTCTAAGCTTCAGTGGGTTTTCAGTTGCGAGTTGAAAGGGGATGCAAGTGATGGAGCCGCTAACTGCAAAAGCCACTGCATTGGCCGGGAATCGAACCCGGGCCTCCCACGTGGCAGGTGAGAATTCTACAACTGAACCACCAATGCACACTGCAAGGGTCTCCAAAAAAGACGTTTTTTTACCACTCTGTGCTGGATGTTGGGTCCCAAGGGAACTTCTGGACGAGTGAGAATTTTCTGCTATCAAAATTTGGTTTCGGAGACTTTTGGCAGCCTACAGATGCAGCCATTCAAAATCCGCAGGCGATACCGCATTATTTTGCGGTACGCTGTACGCAGTCTACCGCAAGCTACCGGTAAATACCGCGAGTTACCGTAAATTCTCCTATAATACGACAAGCAAAATAATAGTATCCGGAATTTCCGCAAGGTGGAGCTAATAAAGCTCAACCTCTCATGTTTGAGCTGTGCCCATCAAAGTCTTTAACGAAGATATTACTAATAGTATTAATAATGAATGACCTTGGACAAGCTGTAAGTGTAAACTCAAAGTATTGCCCTGGTCAACATTTTTTTTTTCATTGACCATCTTTGTAAAAGTAACACCACAGCATTTCGCAATCACGCATTTGTTTCCAATCATGCAAAGTACAGTAATTTTTGAGAATCGATTCACCATGCCTTTCACATGCTCATAAAAGAGATTGATTTAGGAACATAAACATATTACCATATGAAAACTGTAATGTATACAGTATGTATATGTATATTTAATGTCTTAACTGTGCCCGTTTAAGTATTGAATATTCATATCTAATTTTACCACTGAAGGGAAATCTTAGTAGCTGAGCATAAAAAGAATAAGAGCATACTGCAACGCGTGTGAAGGCCATAAACGATATTAATTTTGGAACATAAACATACAGTATATGGCTGGTCTCGGTACTTTAAAGCAAACATACACGAAACATGGTTTCATTATGACCAGAATCGGTCTTGAGATATTTTTAACTTGATTTACAGTATTTGAGAGGTATGTCTTAACACCGATACTACAGTGCTTAAGTACTGCTCACGTATATGTTTCTAGGTTTATATTATGCATTTCATACGGTCAAATTACTTTTGAGCAACTAATAAGAAGCGCGAAACGGTATGCGTTTTAGTTTCGTTTTGTGCTGGGACCCGTGGATTGATTAGAGATATCAAGTACATACAAGTCATTTTTTAAATGTTGTAGTTCGTCTTGAAAAAATGTTACGAGTACATCATCCATCAACAATTACACAGGTTCTGTTTTCATATTGCGGATTTTGGTTACGTAATATTATTTTCTAGATTTCACGTTGTGAATATATGATTTGGGCAAACAGAGCCGCAAAGAAGTACATTATGGGTTGTTGTTGTTTTTTTTGCAGTTTTATCTAGAACAAGCGATGCTTAAACATTTGTCTGATTCTTGTGAAACTATCCACACGACAGTTACCGTACCTAGGAGTTGACTTCAGTGATGTCACTGATGGGATGTTTCTAAAAATCCATCCTCTGTAAAACGTCTTCTCTAGTTGTCCTGCATATGTATTCGCTAATGAAGCTGTGTGTTCTGAGCCTGGATCTCTACATTTCTGTATGAACCAGCTTAGAGGGCTAAAGACAGCTTGTGTTTAAATTGAGTGTAAGGCAATTTATGCTTCTAAAGTCATGGTCAGCATTTATTATTGTACTGTGCTGTAAACTTGTTCTGTGCCTAGTCACATTATTTTATAGCGTTTTTATAGTGTTATCAAATCCGGTGGCGCTGTGTGTTAGTTTCCTGACTCCCATGTCACATGGTCTGTGATTGAAACCTGTGAAACCGGTTTAATTCGTCACAGCCAGCACTCCGGCAGAGAGGGGGTTGTACTCGTAAAGTAGAAGCAGGCGAGATTTCCAGCGAAAGACACCTCCCCCCCACACTCATACGATTCGCATTGTAATTACACATTGTAATTGTATTACACATTGTACACATGCTTAAAAGAGAAGAGAGAAAACGCAAGCCTTCTTCAGGTGTGAGGGTCTTCTGCTCAGAATGAAATGCTAAAATGTAATGTAGGCTCTGAATGGGTTCAATTATGATTTGGGCTTGATTAAGGTCGCTGCCTTTCATCTAAAACCGTACTTGAATCCTTCGAAACTAAAAATCAGTGTTTGTGAGTTCTAAATAAAGAGGTATCCAGGTAACAGTGAAACGGGCGGACAGTCTGGGGAGATCGCCCGTTTTCCATGTAAATAGTTCCCTGGTTCCGCACCCCTTGGTGTTTCTCTCGCTCTCTCTCGGGTCACCTGATCATTAGCTCGAAAGATTTCAGTGCTTTGTGTATATTCTAATGGTAGTGGGGGCAGGGTGTGTGGGAACAGGTTTGGTTGAAATTGCATTGGAGATCTATGTTCTTCACACCTGAAACATTTTCTCTGAAAGCATTTTCTTCGCAGTTTAACCGATCTTGTTACAGCATGTTACAGTTTACTATTATTAACCATATTAATTTTAAGTGCTTAATGCCATTTTTTGACCAGGCACGAATATTCTTAAGTCCATATCTTCGCAAGTGAATCAGTGCGAATTGCAATACTAATTAAATTAAAACTACTAACTACTAACTAATACTAATTAAAACAAACCAGAAACGTGTTGTTCTGTTTAATGACATTACAACTGGAAAGATTACAGATTTTAATCGTCTTTAATTTTGTTACGTTATACATTTTAGAAACGTTTCATCCATACAAACACCACAAAACTATTTTCGATTGTATTTCTGAATAGTATGTTACACTTAGTTCACTGTTTTAAATACATCTAATTAAGAAAGTTAGGTGTTAGCATAAACTATTAGCAATCAATAATATTAAATTTAGCACTGTAATAAGCTGTTGCACTTTCCCCCGCATCTTGTAAAAATATATTTTCATTGTTCAAATATACATTAAGTCTGACTATCATATAATAAGTTAAATACAAAACTAAAGAAAAAATAGGGTTAAATATAATTCAAAATATTTTGCTAACAATGTTAACTGTTTATGAATAATAAAATGTATTAACTAAGGAGTAGGATGGCACAGTTGTTAGTATGTTTTTTGTTTTGTTTCTTTTTCATAAATACAACAGTAGTACCTGATGTCTCAGTGGCTTTCAAAAGTAAATCATGCATGCAAACCTGTGAACTAGAAAGATAACTAAGATATCCATCCATTTATAATGGTGGCGAAATGGTTAGCATTGCTATCTTGCAGCACTGGGGTCCTAGGTTCAATTCCTGTCATCCTGTGTGTGTGGGGTTTACATGTTCTCTCTGGGTTACATGGTTTTTCTCCATATGTGTGATATGACTCCCTCTCGCACTCCAAAACATACTGGTAAGTTAATTGGTTTATGGGAAAACTGGCCCTGGTGTGTGTGTGTTTGTGTCTGTCTGTCCTGTGACGGACTGGCGCTATGTCCAGAGTGTATTCTGCCTTGTGTCCGTTGCTTACTGGGATAGGCTCCAAATCCTCTGTACTGGATAAAGAGATTAGAAATGGATGGAAGTAAAGGCACTGTGTGGATGGAACTATACACAGTGTTAGAAACCCACGATGAAATGGCAGCATCTCACTGAGAATAAAATATTTTATAGTGCTGGCTTAAGGAAACAGCCTTTCCACCTCTCTTGCACATCAGTATCCATACCTAGTTATTTAAACAAATTGCCTCTAAGTATAAACATCTTAATATGCTGGGTCTGTGGATCCGCATCAGCTATGTTTGCCCATTCCTTCAATTCATGTGCATCCAACACACAGTTCAATGCCAGCAACTACACATAATCTAAAATACAATCCTTATTTCAGTATCTATGTAAACATATAGTCTGTTAACTTCATCATCTTCATCAAAAGTATGCCTAACCCCATTAGGAAGTGTTCTTGTTATAAGTGTATTCCTCAGCTTTCCCCAAATTATCTTCTTCTTGCCAACATCTCTAGTCTTTTATCCTGCAATAACTCAGCCAACACTTAAATCTCCAAAAGCTGCTTGTGTTAATTTCTTTAAATCACAAATATCATGTGTAAATACTGGCCATGTAATACTCTGCATTGTGGAATAATAGTTTATTTTAAAGGGAACTAGAGAAATCAAGAAAGGCTTTTTTTCTAGAATTTATAAATGCACATCCTGTTCACTGGGGAAATTAAATCCACACTGAGCAATCTTCAATATGTTCAGAATATGACAGCAAGAATCCTATCAGGGATGCATTACACCTGTTTTCAAGTCCTTGCACTGGTTACCTATCAGATTTCGAGTCAACTTCAAAATCCTTATCCTCCTTATATACTGTCCTACAACTGTTATTATTGATCACCGAATTATTGTACTTGACATGACTTCAATCAGCCTTTCCTGAACGTCTATGACAGGCAGAGAGAGTGCTGTTTCTGGTGCGATCTTTTGCAGCCTACATTTCACTGTTTTAAACGAACAAGAAATTAGATTGCTCATAAATCAGTTATTCTATATAAACACAGCGTAATTGCCCTCCGAAAATCCTCTTTTTCTTGTTCGTTTTAGAGACCTTGATCGAAACTGATTTTAGATGTCAGAAAGGATTTATTTTCTCTGTATTTCCTACATTGCTTTGTCGAGATTTTAACTTTATATCTAACTTTATATCTAGGCTCAGATTTCAACTATAAATCGTACAGTAATTAATAGCAGTAAATACTGATGTTTTGCACCCTCTTACCACAAAAATATATGTTTTGTAGTTGGGATTAACTTTATTTCGTACGCGTAGCTACTCCGATTCGGACACCGAACAGTTAAAGATGGCGGCAAATCAGACACCCAGAGAGGGGGGGGGGGGGCGTCTTCTCGCCTCCATAACTAAAATGCCAAATAGGAGTGGCTTAAGCGACATACACAGTCGTGTAACTGACAGTTTGAGGTAGTCTATCGTGTAAATTTCGCTTTGTTGCTGATAGGTTAAGCTTTCGAAACTCTGCCCCAAAGTCATGTGACTGATTTTTCGCCCTGTTTCGTTGGTTAAACGCAATGATCACAAGCACCACCGTGGTAACTGGGATGTGTAGTTTTTAATTCCGTTTGAATTATAACTGTACGTACTGTCTTCATATTTGGCCAGGGCTTTAAAGAGAAGGCGCGCCAAAAAAATTCGGTGCCGTCGTCTCCGCATTAAAGGTACCCCCGTGCTGGAAGAATTTGACCTCGGAACGTTTGCCCAGCGTAGTTATAGTGGACATAAAAACAAGAGTTCGCTGGCATTATATCCTAGAAGACACAGACCGGCACCAGACCGGTAAATGCTTGATGAACTAGGGATTGGACAGTTTCCAAGTGCTTGTACAATCGATGGAAATGTTCAAATAAATGTGCAAAAGAAATAAACAAAATAATTATTTATTTCTTTATCATATTGGCTAGCTAATGTCCTCTCTTTGCTAGTTAGTGGCTGTGTTTCTGCGTTGGGTAGCAACGGGTGACTGTTCTCAGGCGGAAGATGTAAACAGCTTAATTTTCGTGTTAAATAATTTTTAAAAATTAAAATTCATTCTATACAGCAATCACATATTTGGGTACCGTTTCATAAAAATTTCATGCTTAAAATGTTTAGGGAGAAATGGAAGACTGGTGTGTATTTTTTCTTTAAACTATTGTAGTGGCAATGCTTGTTAATAAGACAGAATTAAGTGTTGGTATGCTCCTAAAGGAGGCCCCATCTCACCCTCCATCTCTGTGGTGCAGCCACAGAGAAAGAATTCATGCAAGCTGATTTAAGATTTTTTCTTTTGATAAGAAGCAAGCTCCCAGACGGGGATGCAATTAGCTAAGCCTGGCTATCATGATCAATGGTCATCCACTGGCGCCTATCTGTCTAGGGAGTGCCGAATGGACATCTGGACTGCATTTCTAAGTGTCAAGAGTAAGTGACTTATATCTCACCTTGACCAACCAATCAGGGACTGGCAGGGCGTGGTAATACCACGTGGGTCTCCAATGCCCGCCAAACTCTCAACCAATCAGCACACATCTGGGTCTTGATCAAAAAGGGAGCGCAAGCTCAGTTCTGGGCTCTCCTTGGCCATTTTCACGCATCCTCAGAGACAATCACGTGACAACTGCTGTTGTCTGCAAAAGGACTTGGACTTTGTTCTAAGCGCGAGGCCGAGGATCCCGTACGTATTCAGAATTCTACCAACGTGAATGCTCCGCTTGATCAACGGCAGCCTACAGTTGGACCCTCGTCGACAACCTGAATAGCTTATTCAGAAGCAGCGCTGGACCGGGAACGAACCAGCTTCTTCCCAGGCAAAAGAGTGACTTGTGAGGACTCGCGGTCACACTCTGTGCATAGAGACTTTCTACTAGCCAGCCGGACTGCTGGTAGATCCCCTCGGAGCAACGACTGCCCTGCGCGCCGCAGTCAGATTCCTCCGGCCTTCCTACTCCGAGCTGCACCTCGACTGGTTGGCCGGTAGCCAGAGGACGCCGACACAACGCCCATTGGACAACCGCTGCAACAGAGCCTGTCAGCTGGTTTGGTGTTCGTGCCGGGAAATTCCAAATCCAAACACAGTGGATAAGTAAACCCCATGTTCTACATTGCGTCTCGAGAATTTAATTGTACCTCAACACAAGTTGTTATCAATTTAATTCATGAGTAATGTATTTACTTCCGAGTTTAGAGTAACAGTGGGTAATAACACTGATTAGCGATTTGGTAACCGAACGATATATATTGACATATATTCTCTGTTGTGTATCTCTTTGTGTTTGCATCTCTTCAAGATTATATACCTTGTATATTGATAACCCTCACAGTAAGGTCTGCCGCTCGTATCCAGGCAGACTAGTATATGTTTGGTGCACAGTTTATATTAATAAATGTATCTCGTGTATTGAACCCGTGTGTGTGCGTTGTTAGTTGTTCTGACGATTGATTTTCTAAAAGCCCCAACGAACAACCTCGTGATTACTGCTACAATTGATAATTGTCTCAGTAAACCCATCAAACCACTACATTTAATGGCGTCCCTGGGTGGGCGAGTTTAGAATGAAATGAGAATCAATCGCACAGAATAACTGATATTGCTGTGAGTTCAAGTTCAGCACAGCACCGCGGCTTCTATACGCGAATACCGGGTGTGCTGATAACTGCGTAAAGAAATCCCCCTGTTTTCTAGCGTTTAGTGTAACGTGTACTGATTGGAAATCCATCTGCTCGGGTGTTTAGATTCCATACTGTATTTTGGTAAAAGAAAAAAAAGTAATACTCTTAAAGTTTCTCTGACGTAATGACAATGGCTGCTAAAATGTCTGAAGTGGAGTCGCTTATAAGTACTATTTCTAGCGACGACAATCCTGGTTACTGGAGCGGTATCGAAAAGTTGAACTTTGATGATATTGAGAAGCTGCAAGTAGATTTAGTAGCTAAGGTAGCGAACCAGCTTAACACAGGAGGGTCCGTGAACGCAGTTCAGGTCCTATCGAGTTTCGCCTTAAATCTAGCTAAACAGCTGGAACTGTCTTTGTCCGAGCTGACAAAGTTTCAAAAGCTTCAGGGAAAGCTAGAAAGATATAAGGCGGAGCGAGTTGAGTTGTTGGATATAATCAGAGAAAAGAGAGTGAAAAATGAGGAAAGTGAAGACAGACTCAGGGAAGTTTTAGGTAAATTAGATGACCTGTCTGCTAGAGAAACTGCGGCTGAGGTAGCTAGGAGAGACCTGGAAGCGAGCTTGAAAGAAAAAGAAAAAGAAATTGAGCGTTTAAATGAGCTCAGCCAGGAAAGGCAAAAGGAGTTAGATGCTGCCGTACTGGAAGCAAAACAGGCTAGATCCCACTTGCATGCCAGCCCACCTAGCAGCCCGGAGCGCTCACCCAGCGCGCCGGGAGGAGGTTTCTCCCGGCCAGGGTCTGTGGTCGGATCGGCATGGGGGAGATCGCCGAGTCCTGCGCGAGACGCAAGGGCGATGCAATTCAGGCATAGACCCCCTGCTCCTGATCACGGCCGTCCCCCTGCCCGTGGAGAAACCGTAAAAATTAACCTCCACTCCCTGAGGCAGTTAGCCAAAGATGTAGAAAGGTTTGACCCGTCAGTGTCAGGGAATAATGTGGAAACCTACATCGATGAGCTGAGACATACTTTGCAGTTTATGCCCGGAGCGTCCGAACAGGAAAAGGCTATGTTAGTAAGGAAAACTACTAGCCGAGCGGTCCACGAGTGGATGTCTAGACAAGGACCGGAGGTCTGTAATAGCTTTGAGGAGCTGTGTCAGGCAATGATCGGAGAATTTTCGGCTTTTATCGATCCCATAGCTGCCGTGGCCGCTGCACACCATATTAAGCACGAAAAAGCTGAAGCCCCTCGCGACTATTATGAGAGGCTTAGGCGCACTTATTTTGCAGGGCGGAATGAAGAGGGTTGCGAAGAGAACGTGAATTTCAAAGGTTTATTCATTGCTAATCTGCATCCCTCAATCAGGAAAATGATTGTGATGCACACTGATGCAAAAGCGATGAAAATGGCTGACATTAGAAGGTTGGCTCAAAAAGCCTGGGGAGCTGAAGTCTCTGCTTCCTCAGAGCGAAAACCTGCTAAAACGGCCGTGTTCGCCACTAAAGCCAGCAGGGTTGACGACTCGCCTCAGCTCGAGGGAGCTGAGGTTCCTGAGCCCGCTAAGCCCCGGCGCAAAATAGGCAGGCAGGACCGCACTAAGCGTCAGAGCCGCCGTGAGCGCTACGGGGAAGGCAAGGGCACAGGCAGAGCCTATCAGAAGGCTGGACGAAGGGAGTCGACTGCAACCCGCCTGGCCAGGCTTGAACAAGCCCTGCTTGAGAGATCAGGACAGGGTAAACCTTCCGCACTGAATGCCGGAAGCGTGAATGAGCTTAGTGGGACCACGCCCCTTCTCACTGGAGGAGGCGGGGATCCATCCCAAACCCCTCCCTCAGTCTATCTGATTGGGTGGGAGGGTTCCTGCCTGGAAGAAGGCTGTGACTCTGAGTTGGGCGCTGACCCCGCCCCTGAAGTCAAAGAAAAGGCAGGCTTCCAACAATTCTTAGGGAATCTCAGCCAGAAAGGCAAAGCAAGGCGTATTTATATCAAGGTTTCTCTTGAAAACGTCTTAGATAGAGAAGCACTGGTTGACACTGGGGCTGAAATTAGTTTGATGTCAGCCGATCTACTCAGCGAGCTCAAACGAGTAGCGAAAGGAAAAGGCATCAGACTTAAGGTAGAACCGTGTAAGATAGATATTTCCAGCTATACCCAGGATCATGCCAGGATCACACACCGAGTGTGGGTGGCACTTAGGTTCGGGCCAATGAACGTGGTGCATCCTGTTTACATCTCTAGGTTTAAAACAGAGCCACTACTCATTGGCCAAGACCTGCTTGACAGGCTGGAGCCTCTGGTGGACTGCCAGCGTGGAAAATTGTGGGCTCAGGTCAAGCACCCTAAGCCTGTCGTACAGCAAAAAGGGGGGTTCAGTGGTTATGCTGTGATCACACAGTGCCCACTGAACACCATAGCTGAGTTGGAGGATTCTCCTGGTTCCTCTGGACGAGAAATAAATGTCTCTTCTTGCTTTCCAAAACTACAGGGAAGTCCTGCCCAGGCCAGCACTCCCACGGTCTCCCAACTACAGGAGCAGTGCTCCGAGCAGCTGCTTGACCCGCCAGGTAAAGCACACCCCTTTTTCATCCCTGAAGAAGAGTGGATCTCCCTGTCCGGTAATGAATGGGAGTCCTTTCTGTGCGCCCTGGTACCTCAGGGGGACAAGGACTACCACCCCATGGTGGTGGGAGGGGTCCAGGTGGCAGAAGTGCAGGTTGATGATGTAATTCTCAGCCTCAGCTCTGAGAAGTCCATAATCAGTGAAGGTCTGTTCGAGGACCTGTCGCGAAGCCGTCAGGTGACCCTGGTGACGCAATCACAGGGTCTGTGGTGGGCACCCCCACCTCATAGGTCCATTTGGAGCAAAGGAAGCTGTGCAGCTTCCATCTCCATCGGAAAAAGGAAGTTTGCTCACTAATTCCAGGTAGCACCTCAGCTGACCCATTCGGTCTGTATTGGTGCAGACCTGTTGGTTCGACTGGGCGCCCAGCTGGACACAGTAAACAGTGTGCTGTGGACACGGGTGAACCCAGATGCCCACTCTCTAAGCGGCGACCCCGAGAACATTCGGTCAGGTCAGACGATTCCTCAAGCCTGCCAGGTAGTAAACGAATCGGACCTGATCGTTCCTGCGTCAACAGCAGGGTTTCCGGTACGCCTTGTCCTAAAGAAGGGACAGAGGATGGATGCTGAGATGGTTTTCTTCCAACCATCAGCTCAGTTTATCAGACTGAACCTAGCAGTCTGTGGTACCCCCAGACTGGAAAGGAATGGCCGAGCCACCTGCCTGTTGGTGCAAAACATAGCAAAACAAGATGTCAAAATCCCTGCTCGCACTGACATGGGACTGGTAATTGACAATGGGTTCTATGATTTCGAACTGGCCATCCCAGTACTGGGGCAGCTCCCTGGTCCCTTGGCCAGGGAGGGGGGGACCGAGCAGGTGTACTACACCTACCCCCGGCGGATGATTGCAATTATGCCAATAGAGGGATTCTGCAACCAGGAGGTGTGCAGAGTGGACCTTAGCGATAAGGATGAGATGGTTGTGTATACAGTACACGCAGGGGTTCCGACGGACCACTCAGCCGAGAGTGCGACCCGGGATACCGCCATGCCGTCAAAAGCGGGGTTCCTAGAGCAGGTACAGGATCAGGTTGGTAAGGCAGATGCCCTGGAAACGGAAAGCCAGCGTCAGCAGCTGCATCAGATCTTCCAGGATTTCCAGGAAGTGTTTGCACGGGACGCCTATGACTGCGGGGTGACGGATTTGCACACAGTGCGCATTCCTACGGCCCCTGGCGCCCGCCCAACCTATGTCAGGCAGTATCGCATTCCCCTCACGGCATACGAGTACATAAAGCAGACGTTGGATGCTCTACTAGAGCGTCAGATCATAAGGGAGTGTAACTCCACTTATAACTCCCCACTGTGGCCGGTGCTGAAACCCAATGGTAAGTGGCGTCTGACCATTAACTACCGGCAGTTGAATAAACAGGTTCCTTTGTCACGATGGCCAATGATCTACCTAGATCGGGAGTTAGCCAAGGTGACAACAGCAAAATATTTCACCACAGTGGATGTGGCCAATGGGTTCTGGACCCTTAAGGTAGAACCGACAGACCAGTACAAACTGGCCTTTTCCTTTGGAAACAGGCAGTTCACCTGGAATCGATGCCCCTTTGGGTATTCCAACTCCCCAGCGGAGTTCAACATATTTCTGCACAAAGCCATGAGTGATGCAGCCGCCAGGGGCAACCTGGTCTATGTGGACGATATTCTGATGCGGAGTCAGACCTGGGAAGAACACATGGCCGAGATCAGGCATGTGTTGACCCAGCTCTCCCGTGCAGGGGCCAAACTGTCTCTGGCTAAGGGACAGTGGTGTAGGACCCAAGTGGAGTACGTGGGACTATTGGTTGGAGCCCAAGGCATACAGCCACAGTCCAGCAGAGTCCAAGCTATCCAGAATATGAAGTCGCCCACTAACCTGTCTGAACTGCGCAGCTTTCTGGGAGTATGTAATTATTCCCGGCAGTTCATTGAGGATTACGCTGAAATAGCAAGGCCCCTCCACAAGCTGCTGCAGAAAGACGTGCCCTTTGAGTGGGGACCTTCCTCAGAACAGGCTGTGATGGAGCTGAAGCGCAGACTCGGTAGTGCGCCGTGCTTGGCCTACCCTGACAAAAATAAGGTCTTCTACCTTGAAGCAGGGTTCTCAGAGCACTGCATTGGGGCTGCTCTGAGTCAGGAATATGACCAAGAGCGAAGGGTGGTGGCGTATGCCAGTCGAGCCCTGAACCCAGTGGAGCAAAAGTTCTTGGACTGCGAGAAGGCCCTGTTGTCTACGGTCTGGTCGGTAGAACACTTCCGTAGTTATGTAGGGGGACAAAAGATCATCATCGAAACCTGCCACCAACCTGTGACATTCCTGCATAGCCAGAGACTCAAAGCGGGCAGGGTGTCAAATAGCAGGATTGTGGCATGGATGATGGCCCTACAAGGCTATGAGATAGAGGTACGTTATGCACAGAGCAAGAAAATGTACCTGGGACAGGGCCTGGCTTTGGGCCAAGTGTGTCACGGCTGTGACACTGACATGGAAGCTCCAGAAACAATTCCCGCTGCTGAGCTACCGAACAATCACCGGTACTACGATGAAAACGTGGGCCAGGGCTTACCCATGGCCTATGTTGACGGTTGCTCTTTTCGCCACAAACAGCAGGTGCTAGCAGGGGTAGGAGTAGTCTGGCAAGACAATACTCCCTGTGGGCCGACCCGCTATAAGCTAGGACCAAAGACTAGTCAGTATGCGGACGTAGCTGGGGTGCTGATCACCCTCCAGCAGGCCCTGACAAATGGCCTTAAACAATTTGTCATCTGTAGTGACTCGAACTACGCCCGACATAGCTTCGTGTCCCATCTTCCGTATTGGAAGGGTAACGGCATGAAAAATGCCCGGGGCAAGGAAGTAAAGAACAAAGAGTTGTTCCTGGCCAGTGACAAGCTCATGACCGTGGCTGGAATGATGGTTTACTGGAGGAAGGTGAAGGGACACTCCCAGGTGAAGAGACCCGACAAAGACGGGAATGATGAGGCCGACCGGCTGGCTAAATCTGGCGCCTTAGAGGGTGAACCCTGGCAGTTCCAGCAGGAATGGCTACCCCCAGAAACCGTGGCTGAGGTCAAGGCGGTCACCCGAAGCAGGGCTAGACAGGATGTCGGAGCTGACCCTCAATCTGTAGTGCTTGGGTCACAGGGTTTTAACACCGATCTTGCGGAAATGCAGAAACAGGACCCAGCAATTGGGCTAATGTATCAGCATATCGCTGACCCAGTGCGTCAACCTCTTTCGGAGCAGGTGCTGAGCCAGTCTCCAGAGCTGAAGGAGCTGGCAGAGGTGAAAGACAACCTAAAAATTATAAAGGGGTTGTTGGTTTGTGTACCAGTTGCACAAGGTGTCCCAAAGTGGGTAGTTCCCCGCTGCCATCGGGGGGTCATGATCCAACACGCTCATGACGAGCCCTGTGGGGGTCACCGGGGAATCAAGGCCACGTACGACACTATCCAGCAGGTGGCATTCTGGCCTCACATGGGCCAAGACATCGCCGCGTATGTAAAGGGGTGTCTGACGTGTAGCCAGTTCCAACCATCACGGCCCTTGCACCGTGCACCACTCCAGAAAAAGGGCATGACATTCCCCTGGTCCAATCTACAAATGGATTGGGTGGGGCCGCTGGTGAGGTCATCCAGAGGGAACAAATATTTCCTCACGGTTACGTGTGCATTCACAAAATGGATTGAGTGCCTCCCAGCACCCAACGACACGGCAGAGACAACTGCAGTGCTGTTGGTGAACCATGTGTTCAGTCGATGGGGACTCCCCCTGACCGTGGACTCGGATCAGGGAACCCATTTCACAGCTACAGTAATGGCAACCCTGTGGAATATGCTTGGGGTCAAGGCCCAGTTGCATATCTCCTACCACCCTCAATCCTCGGGCCAGGCAGAAAGGGCAAACCGAACGGTGGTTAGTATGCTCAAAAAGTTTGTCTCCACCAGCAGTAGGGACTGGGACATTAAGCTGCCCCTGGTTCTGATGGCCATCCGAGCCACGCCCCATTGCTCTACGGGGGTCCCACCTTTTGAGATGATGACAGGTCGGAAGATGACTCTTCCCCTACACTGTCTTTATGGGGTGGAGGACCTGAGCACGACGGGGGCTGCTACGGCCCATCAGTATGTGTCAGCAAGCACATCTGCAGGCAACCTTTGCTTTTGCCCAGAACAATCTGGGAAGGAGTGCAGAGGGTAGGAAAGCATACTATGACCGAAAGGCAGTTAACCAGGAACTCCAAGTAGGAGACAAGGTCCTGTACTTCCAATTTGCCAAACCCACAGGGGTGGCCCGGAAATTCTTACCCAGTTGGACAGGACCCCACGAGATTGTCGATAAGGTATCACCGGTAGCTTATCGAATTCGGATTGAAAAAGGAAGGCAATCTCTGGTCTATAAGTGGGTGCATCGCAACCACCTCCGGTTGTATCGCCCACCTCAAATGGCGCCGGAGGACACAGAATAGGGTTAAAAATCTAAACCCGATCAAGAGGGGGGTGCCCCTTTGTAGCTGCAGGTAGTTAGGTACTGTAGTGTAGGTCCTCCTAGGAAAATATATTCAAAATTATAGTGGAACTGTACCATGTGCCTCATCTGTGTTCCAGAATGGGAATCCTAAAACTGCCACGGCTGGTCCTGACAGTGCTGTGGATCGCTTCGACACAGCCCCTTGAAGTTGTGGAACCCGGTCCTCCTACCGGCATAGTCCTGCAGGACGCTCCCGGATTGTTGTTAACAAATTGCAGAACATATACTCAGCGAGTGTATGTGCGGCTGGACCCAAGTGATGTGTTTCGGAAGCACATCAACATGAACAGTAGGGTGTCCCATCATGGCAGGCAGTGGGCTAAGGATGCTGTATGGCATGCCCAGCTAGACACTATACACATGCTCCGCCAGCTGAGGAAGGCAACAGTCAGCCAGGAGGAGATGACAGGCCTCAGCCGCCCCAAAAGGTTCTTGGGGGGTCTGATTGCTGCGGCCTCCACCGTGGGCTCGCTATTTTCAGCTGGTCTGTTTGCTGCTTACACTGTCACCCTGACCACCCTGAGAAGGCAGGTGTCTGGGTTACTTAAGGAAATGCCAGAAATTCAGGACAGGCTGTATCAACAGCAGCAGCGGCTGGAAAGCCTAGGGAAAACCTTACAGGGCACAATATTAGCAGTAAACCTTCATGCAGCAGTGTTAAATAACACCCTCCACACCGTGGGCAGGATTGTCGACGTGTTACAGTGGGATTATGCTTACGTGCAACAGGTCAGGATGCTGATGCAGGATTTGCTTAGGGAGCTTAGTGCCACCATAACTAGCTTAGCCATGGGACAGATTCCAACTTACTTGGTTCCACTGTCCTTAGTAGAAGAAGTACTTAGGACAACCACTTCTGAGATGGTGCAGCCATTACAGGTACATTTTGCATACAGTCTAGACAGTGCCATTCCTATACATGTCAACCCTGAAGCCAAGGAAATAGGTTTCCTGTTGAACCTTCCCATCGTGAGTGGCAAGGATATCTATAGACTCAAGTCTATATCGAACGTTGGCTTCTGGAGGGGGGACATGCATGTGAAGTTGACCACCCCACCGCTCGTAGCTTACCAGGAGGATGATCCAAATTTGTATCTTGTTCCAAACCTGGAACTGTGTATATCAACCAAGGATATCCACTGGGTATGCCCAAGTAAGCCATTCCTTAGGGACACAACTCAGAGGTTGTGTGGTATCAGAAAGGGGGCTGCCACTGAAAAGTGTAAAGCCACAGTGACGAGCAAAAGTGAGGTTAACGAACCCCAGGTTGAGCAGGTGGGAAAGAAATGGCTGGTCAGCACACCACAGTTAACGGTTACAATAACATATGACAGGCATGATACAGCTACCGAAGTGCAGCTACCCAACCAAACAGTTTTTCTACAAGTTCCTGAAGGAGCGATAGTGCATCTCAACGATTTAGCACTGTATCACCTGGAGTCAGAACTATACGAAACGGAACTCGAGATTGTGGACGCTTTCAGAGGACACGGCATTGACTTGGATGAGAGAATCCAAGAGACAGTAAGTCTTGAGGGTGTACAGGTAGTCGAATTTGTTCTTAACGACACAAACTTAAAAACTACACTGGTAGGTCCCAAGCACAGTCGTTGTGGATCCTCTGGGGCGCTAGGAACAATAAACGTGGTCATCTTGACACTGCTGCTGGGTAGCTGGATCATGGCTGGGGTAATGTGTTGGATGCTGTTCTCTTGTATCAAAGCCTTGCGGGGTAGTTTGAATGAGACAAAGGGAGCAATGGTTTATCACCGAAATCAGGTAACCACTCCCAAACGTCTGCCTGCTGCAGAGCTATCCGATACTGATAGTGAACTGCCGGAAGTTTAAGGTCTAGAGCTAATGATGATGCCCAATGCCTCATTCCTAGGTACCTTATAACTGAGAGCAGGTATACGCAACGTTCTTTCCAACACTATTTCCTGTACAAATTCTCGAGAGGTAATGTGAATATTGGGTGGTAGAATCCACCGTGGTACAACAAACATCACTTAACTCTGTTTTTGTTTTGATGGCAACAACGCCTCAGGACCTCGTGACCTTCAAAAAGGGGGGATATGTAGCGGCAATGCTTGTTAATAAGACAGAATTAAGCGTTGGTATGCTCCTAAAGGAGGCCCCATCTCACCCTCCATCTCTGTGGTGCAGCCACAGAGAAAGAATTCATGCAAGCTGATTTAAGATTTTTTCTTTTGATAAGAAGCAAGCTCCCAGACGGGGATGCAATTAGCTAAGCCTGGCTATAATGATCAATGGTCATCCACTGGCGCCTATCTGTCTAGGGAGTGCCGAATGGACATCTGGACTGCATTTCTAAGTGTCAAGAGTAAGTGACTTATATCTCACCTTGACCAACCAATCAGGGACTGGCAGGGCGTGGTAATACCACGTGGGTCTCCAATGCCCGCCAAACTCTCAACCAATCAGCACACATCTGGGTCTTGATCAAAAAGGGAGCGCAAGCTCAGTTCTGGGCTCTCCTTGGCCATTTTCACGCATCCTCAGAGACAATCACGTGACAACTGCTGTTGTCTGCAAAAGGACTTGGACTTTGTTCTAAGCGCGAGGCCGAGGATCCCGTACGTATTCAGAATTCTACCAACGTGAATGCTCCGCTTGATCAACGGCAGCCTACAGTTGGACCCTCGTCGACAACCTGAATAGCTTATTCAGAAGCAGCGCTGGACCGGGAACGAACCAGCTTCTTCCCAGGCAAAAGAGTGACTTGTGAGGACTCGCGGTCACACTCTGTGCATAGAGACTTTCTACTAGCCAGCCAGACTGCTGGTAGATCCCCTCGGAGCAACGACTGCCCTGCGCGCCGCAGTCAGATTCCTCCGGCCTTCCTACTCCGAGCTGCACCTCGACTGGTTGGCCGGTAGCCAGAGGACGCCGACACAACGCCCATTGGACAACCGCTGCAACAGAGCCTGTCAGCTGGTTTGGTGTTCGTGCCGGGAAATTCCAAATCCAAACACAGTGGATAAGTAAACCCCATGTTCTACATTGCGTCTCGAGAATTTAATTGTACCTCAACACAAGTTGTTATCAATTTAATTCATGAGTAATGTATTTACTTCCGAGTTTAGAGTAACAGTGGGTAATAACACTGATTAGCGATTTGGTAACCGAACGATATATATTGACATATATTCTCTGTTGTGTATCTCTTTGTGTTTGCATCTCTTCGAGATTATATACCTTGTATATTGATAACCCTCACAGTAAGGTCTGCCGCTCGTATCCAGGCAGACTAGTATATGTTTGGTGCACAGTTTATATTAATAAATGTATCTCGTGTATTGAACCCGTGTGTGTGCGTTGTTAGTTGTTCTGACGATTGATTTTCTAAAAGCCCCAACGAACAACCTCGTGATTACTGCTACAATTGATAATTGTCTCAGTAAACCCATCAAACCACTACACTATCAAGACCAGCCATACACAGTACAGTTTATGTACATACAGTAATGTTTATGTTCCTAAATTAATATCGTTTATGACCTTCACATGCGTTATGCTCCTCTTCTTTTTATGCTCAGCTACTAAAATTTCCCTTTAGTGGTAAAATTCCATATAAATATTCAAAACTAAGCGGATTGAAATGTGCACAGTAAAGACATTAGATGATGAAATCTTTTCACTACCAACCAATGCACCACGAGTGCCCCTGTCGGTCATTTTGGCCAGCCAATCACTTACCGCGGTGCCCTACGGTGCCCTGCGGGTTGGTTACTGTACCACGGGTTTTTACCGCTCATTTTGAATGGCTGCATCTGTAGGTTGTCTCTCGCAGTGTTCAGGAATTGCATTCCGAAACTGAGTCAGATCAAAAGTTGTAAGAAAAGCACCTATGGTGTCGGTTCTAACAGCTTTATTGATTCGATGTTAAAGGCCGGAAATGGGGCACAAGACACGCGACCGCAAAAAGCGTCGCCATCTGCTTCCAGCTGCAAAATGCCGTTTGCGGACGCTGAAGCATTTGAACTTGAACTTTATTGCCATATGTAACCGGTACTGGTACAATGGAATTCTTACTTACAGAAGGTCTCTCGATTGTAAAACAAGTGTAAAGAACAAGACAAAGTGCAAACAGTGCATCAAGACAATGTACAAACAAACAATAGACAATGTGCAAGTAAACATGTAGACATTTCTTTCCAAGGCAGCGGGTACAAGCGATCTCGCGTTTTAAAACCACCAGGAAAAGCAAAAAGGCACTTTTCCTTGCTTGCGCCGGCACACAACGACGTGAGGAGGACACCGTAGTCGGCAGGATTCGAATTTACGCGGGGAGACCCCAATGGATTTCTAGTCCATTGCCTTAACCACTCGGACACGACTACAGCGAGTGCCGCCATTGCTGCGTTCTTGCTACAATCTCACATGGATCGCGAGGCGCCGGCGGAAACCTTTTTCAAAGTCGTTCTCCATTAAAAAAAAAACCTTTCCAAAATACAAGCCTTGCAGACAGACACACCTCAGAGGACTTAAGGGTTGCTTCATGTGGGAATGATAAAGTCTCCCCGTCCGGACAGGAAAATGGCACTTTGTTAGACACAAAAAAACAATCAACAACAGACAAATGTCTACAAGCATTTTAGAAGCCGCTCTTGAAATAGCTCTTACATTCGTGTTAGACGCAGGAATCGCCTTTTTATTGACGCTCTTACAAACGCCATGGAAAGCAAAACAAAGCAAAGCAGAGCAGAACAAAACGAACAAAATAAAACCCTCATGTCCTGCACTTGAATATAATGCCGTTACGTGCCGAAGCGGTATTGGACGTCATCCTAGCACTGCAACCCGGGGCGTACGGTATATGGGAACGAGCACACGTCACGAATCGTCTCTAATCACTCCCTGCACTGTAAGGCGCCTTGAAGCGTGCACCCTCAACATTCATCTTTGCGCATCTGTGAAAGGTAAACTCTTGAGCAAACTCTGAACCAGACGCTCAAACTCCAGCTAGCATTAGGGGTAGCATTCCCACGCTACTTGAACACTTTGTTTACGCTCAGTGCTGGATTTTGGGAACTTTAGGACGAGTGGGACTTTTCTCCTATCTGTCAATTCGTTTTGTTTTGGAGACTCTTGGCTGTCTGTGTTGTATAGTGCAGCGTGAAGAAAACGTTTTCGAAAACTGTGCCGGCTCAAAAGTTGTAAGAAATCCTCTCCAGCTCTTTTAAGTCTCTTCAGTTTTGTCATTTAAAGTGAAACTAGATGTATAACTGGAGCCTCACTTATGCAAATGGTGAGGCTCCAGTTCGACATCTAGTTTTACTTTATATGACAGAAGTACGTCAGACTGCGCCGGACTGGGGGATCACTTCCAGTTATTTTTACCATCTTAAACATTTGAAATCCTCCCCTAGGCAATTGTGACACTTCATCTTGGCTCCACCTAGGACACTCTTCAATCTTCCATCACTTCTCTCTTCTCCCGCAACACTCTCGTCTGTCGGTAGTATGTGGCGTCTTTGCATTACCACCAATCTCACCACAGCAAGAAAGCAACAGGTTTTGGCAAGAGAGGAGGAGACTGCCTGGCCCGAACAGGGATCGAACCAGCGACTTTGGCGTTACTAGCACCACGCTCAAACCAACTGAGCTAACAGGCCTTGTTCCCCCTGTCCTCTCTGTGCTGCAAAAAATGGAATTCAGGGAAGTTTCTTTTGTCCTTCTTTGAATAGAAAGCCCTGCAATTCAGTGTACGGGCTTTCTCGTGCTGTTTAATGGTTCTTCAAAAATTCAAATTCAAATCCTACACTGGCCTGAAGTGCCCCCCCCATTTCACAGCATTTTTCAGCTGATTTCAAATGTACCTAAAGGAGAAGCATTATTGAAGACCATCAATTACCAAGAGCTTTTGTCAAAGGTTTTGGTGGTCACTTTTAATGACCACAGAGAGCTATGACCTCGGTTTTACATCTCATCCAAAAGACAGCGCCTTTTTACCACACAGCGTCTCCGTCACTATACTGGGGCATTGGGACCCGCACAGACCTCAGGGTGAGCGTCCCACCGCTGGCTCCATTAACACCGTTTCCAGCTGTAAGCTTTGCTTTTCCCTGTAGGTCATCCTCATCCGGGTACTGACCTGGCTCACAGCTTCTAAGCTTCAGTGGGTTTTCAGTTGCGAGTTGAAAGGGGATGCAAATGATGGAGCCGCTCGCTGCAAAAGCCACTGCATTGGCCAGGAATCGAACCCGGGCCTCCCGCGTGGCAGGCGAGAATTCTACCACTGAACCACCAATGCACGCTGCAAGGGTCTACAAAAAAGACGCTTTTTTACCACTCTGTGCTGGATGTTGGGTCCCAAGGGAACTTCTGGACGAGTGAGAATTTTCTGCTATCAAAATTTGGTTTCGGAGACTTTTGGCAGCCTACAGATGCAGCCATTCAAAATGCGCGGGCGATACCGCATTATTTTGCGGTACGCTGTACGCAGTCTACCGCAAGCTACCGGTAAATACCGCGAGTTACCGTAAATTCTCCTATAATACGACAAGCAAAATAATAGTATCCGGAATTTCCGCAAGGTGGAGCTAATAAAGCTCAACCTCTCATGTTTGAGCTGTGGCCATCAAAGTCTTTAACGAAGATATTACTAATAGTATTAATAATGAATGACCTTGGACAAGCTGTAAGTGTAAACTCAAAGTATTGCCCTGGTCAACATTCTTTTTTTCATTGACCGTCTTTGTAAAAGTAACACCACAGCATTTCGCAATCACGCATTTGTTTCCAATCATGCAAAGTACAGTAATTTTTGAGAATCGATTCACCATGCCTTTCACATGCTCATAAAAGAGATTGATTTAGGAACATAAACATATTACCGTATGAAAACTGTACTGTATACAGTATGTATATGTATATTTAATGTCTTAACTGTGCCCGTTTAAGTATTGAATATTCATATCTGATTTTACCACTGAAGGGAAATCTTAGTAGCTGAGCATAAAAAGAATAGGAGCATACTGCAACGCGTGTGAAGCCATAAACGATATTAATTTTGGAACATAAACATACAGTATATGGCTGGTCTCGGTACTTTAAAGAAAACATACACGAAACATGGTTTCATTATGACCAGAATCGGTCTTGAGATATTTTTAACTTGATTTACAGTATTTGAGAGGTATGTCTTAACACCGATACTACAGTGCTTAAGTACTGCTCACGTATATGTTTCTAGGTTTATATTATGCATTTCATACGGTCAAATTACTTTTGAGCAACTAATAAGAAGCGCGAAACGGTATGCGTTTTAGTTTCGTTTTGTGCTGGGACCCGTGGATTGATTAGAGATATCAAGTACATACAAGTCATTTTTTAAATGTTGTAGTTCGTCTTGAAAAAATGTTACGAGTACATCATCTATCAACAATTACACAGGTTCTGTTTCCATATTGCGGATTTTGGTTACGTAATATTATTTTCTAGATTTCACGTTGTGAATATATGATTTGGGCAAACAGAGCTGCAAAGAAGTACATTATGGGTTGTTGTTGTTTTTTTTGCAGTTTTATCTAGAACAAGCGATGCTTAAACCTTTGTCTGATTCTTGTGAAACTATCCACACGACAGTTACAGTACCTAGGAGTTGACTTCAGTGATGTCACTGATGGGATGTTTCTAAAAATCCATCCTCTGTAAAACGTCTTCTCTAGTTGTCCTGCATATGTATTCGCTAATGAAGCTGTGTGTTCTGAGCCTGGATCTCTACATTTGTGTATGAACCAGCTTAGAGGGCTAAAGACAGCTTGTGTTTAAATTGAGTGTAAGCCAATTTATGCTTCTAAAGTCATGGTCAGCATTTATTATTGTACTGTGCTGTAAACTTGTTCTGTGCCTAGTCACATTATTTTATAGCGTTTTTATAGTGTTATCAAATCCGGTGGCGCTGTGTGTTAGTTTCCTGACTCCCATGTCACATGGTCTGTGATTGAAACCTGTGAAACCGGTTTAATTCGTCACAGCCAGCACTCCGGCAGAGAGGGGGTTGTGCTCGTAAAGTAGAAGCAGGCGAGATTTCCAGCGAAAGACACCTCCCCCCCACCCTCATACGATTCGCATTGTAATTACACATTCTAATTGTATTACACATTGTACACATGCTTAAAAGAGAAGAGAGAAAACGCAAGCCTTCTTCAGGTGTGAGGGTCTTCTGCTCAGAATGAAACGCTAAAATGTAATGTAGGCTCTGAATGGGTTCAATTATGATTTGGGCTTGATTAAGGTCGCTGCCTTTCATCTAAAACCCTACTTGAATCCTTCTAAACTAAAAATCAGTGTTAGTGAGTTCTAAATAAAGAGGTATCCAGGTAACAGTGAAACGGGCGGACAGTCTGGGGAGATCGCCCGTTTTCCATGTAAATAGTTCCCTGGTTCCGCACCCCTTGGTGTTTCTCTCGCTCTCTCTCGGGTCACCTGATCATTAGCTCGAAAGATTTCAGTGCTTTGTGTATATTCTAATGGTAGTGGGGGCAGGGTGTGTGGGAACAGGTTTGGTTGAAATTGCATTGGAGATCTATGTTCTTCACACCTGAAACATTTTCTCTGAAAGCATTTTCTTCGCAGTTTAACCGATCTTGTTACAGCATGTTACAGTTTACTATTATTAACCATATTAATTTTAAGTGCTTAATGCCATTTTTTGACCAGGCACGAATATTCTTAAGTCCATATCTTCGCAAGGGAATCAGTGCGAATTGCAATACTAATTAAATTAAAACTACTAACTACTAACTAATACTAATTAAAACAAACCAGAAACGTGTTGTTCTGTCTAATGACATTACAAGTGGAAAGATTACAGATTTTAATCGTCTTTAATTTTGTTACGTTATACATTTTAGAAACGTTTCATCCATACAAACACCACAAAACTATTTTCGATTGTATTTCTGAATAGTATGTTACACTTAGTTCACTGTTTTAAATACATCTAATTAAGAAAGTTAGGTGTTAGCATAAACTATTAGCAATCAATAATATTAAATTTAGCACTGTAATAAGATGTTGCACTTTCCCCCGCATCTTGTAAAAATATATTTTCATTGTTCAAATATACATTAAGTCTGACTATCATATAATAAGTTAAATACAAAACTAAAGAAAAAATAGGGTTAAATATAATTCAAAATATTTTGCTAACAATGTTAACTGTTTATGAATAATAAAATGTATTAACTAAGGAGTAGGATGGCACAGTTGTTAGTATGTTTTTTGTTTTGTTTCTTTTTCATAAATACAACAGTAGTACCTGATGTCTCAGTGGCTTTCAAAATTAAATCATGCATGCAAACCTGTGAACTAGAAAGATAACTAAGATATTGTCATGGAAATATAACTATCAAGGAAGCCACAAAAGAGAGTTCTCACCTGAGTAAGGTCTTTATTTCAATATTGCAATATTGGGAGCCCTGCTGCCACTTCGCAAAGTGCAACCAGAGACTCAATTTGTTACAAGCAGTACAGGGTTTTTATAAGACGTTGCGCTGTAAAAAAGTTCAGCACTTGGTCCCTTCTAAAACTTCCCCTTTCTCTAAGAGAAAACAGATTACATCATAGAGCGAGAGAAGAAAAACTAGATTTGTTATTCAAAGCTTATCGGTTACTTTCAGCTAATTCTAATGACCCAGACAGCATATATTGTTTTGGTACATTGTCTTCTAAACTAACCTAAACAGTGTACTTTGTTGACGAACTGTTTTCTAAAATTCTGCACGCACTGTAGCACAGCAGTTACATCCTTGAAATATATTATCTAAAAGCACCAATATATTTTTTTCAAAGCTCTCTACATTTTTAAGAATCAATTTACTTATTAGATTTCCACTTCAATATCCATCCATTTATAATGGTGGCGAAGTGGTTAGCATTGCTATCTTGCAGCTGAAGAAAGATGTGAAGACGGGGGTTTGAATTTAATCCTTTCTGTAGGGGGTTTAGACTTCTAAGTCACAAGCTGGGGTTTATGGCAGGAAAGGGGGTTAACTGATAAGGATTGCAGATGCAAGCTAGGAACCCCCCTGGGTGTAATGTTAAACTGACCATTTGCCCAGAACATCGTAAACTGGCCAAATACCATGAACCCCCCTCTTTACCATCAGACCGAGTGACGTCAGAAACGGAGAAGAAAACACTATATAACCCAAAAGTTTGTAACAGTACGTTGAACAATGCTTCGGTTTTGTTGTTTCTTGCGGGAAACAAGACTTCGGCTTTATTGTTCCTTGCATGCAATAAACTCATCTGTTTTACTTCATCTCAGGATCAAGAACCTTATTTCTTCTGTTACAACAAATTTGGCATAGTCGGCGGATGCTCCAGAAGGCGCAGAACTTCCCATCGGCAGGAGAGATGGTCAGCGCGCACATAACTAAG
>NW_028296907.1:0-22500 GCF_055471065.1 Atractosteus spatula | reverse complement strand
GAAATGATACGTTCTGGATGAGGTCAAAGGTGCTGGAACACTGTATTTCGGATGCGAATGTGTGTCTCCTGCTTCAACGCAGTGGCATATATAGATGTGCTCCTGTAATGTCTTGGTACATGCCCAGGGCAGTAAGCAGTCTGAGGATATATTTCCAGACGGCATAGAGCAGTGAAGCAGTGAAGTAGTGCAACACACTGGATCATTATATTATTAGAATCTATTTGTTTAACATGCACGGGTCTGTCTCAATGGATGCAGTGCTCCTGAAAGGGCTCTCAAACCCTGCATTTCAGATGATTAGCTGTATCCCTCACATGTGGCACCTCAGAATGACTTCTACTTTATTCTGCTTAAATTATTACATTATACATAATTTGAGTTCATTTTTAAAAGTAAAAGGTAATGAAAGGAATGAAAGATATGTAGCAATCACATTGTAACAGGGGTGACAGTGACTTTTTGCTTGTACTAAGCATTAGTACATAAGTCCACTAATGGACTTCTGGTACCTTTAGGGTACAGTGTTCCCTGAAGGGCTCTCAAACCCCGCATTTCAGATGCATAGCTGTATCGCTGATGTGTTGCACCTCAGAATCACTTTTAAACCTTACCTCTGGTATCTTTAATCCCTATTGCTCAACACATGGTGAAAGTATCGCATACATGTGTCTGAAAATGAGCAATGGGCCCCTGAGAGACTCATTTGCCTGTTTCACAAATGATCACATTTGACTAGAGATTCTGTTTGGGATTCAGTTGTGCATTCTGACAGCAATCCCTTTCAAAAAACAATACATTCTGGATGAGTTCAAAGTTGCAGGAACACTGTATTTAGGATGTCTTTGCAGATATTCTGTGTCTCTAGCTTCAACACAGTGATATATATATATGCTCACTGATTTTTTGGTACATGCCCAAGTCAATAATCATTATGAGGATTTATTTCCAGATGTGCTAGAGGTAGTGTTGTGAAATACTTCATCACACTGGATTGCAGGTTTAAACCCCCTGCACTCTTACTCCTTAAAAACCAACAAATGCAGATATGTAGCAATCACATTGTAACAGGGGTGACAGTGACTTAATGCTTGTACTAAGCATTAGTACCAAAGTCCACTAGTGGACTTCTGGTACCTTTAGGGTACGGTGTTCCTTGAAGGGCTCTCAAACCCCGCATTTCAGATGCCTAGCTGTATCGCTGATGTGTTGCACCTCAGAATCACTTTTAAACCTTACATCTGGTATCTTTAATCCCTATTGCTCAACACATGGTGAAAGTATCGCATACATGTGTCTGAAAATGAGCAATGGGCCCCTGAGAGACTCATTTGCCTGTTTCACAAATGATCACATTTGACTAGAGATTCTGTTTGGGATTCAGTTGTGCATTCTGACAGCAATCCCTTTCAAAAAACGATACATTCTGGATGAGTTCAAAGGTGCAGGAACACTGTATTTAGGATGTCTTTGCAGATATTCTGTGTCTCTAGCTTCAACACAGTGATATATATATATATGCTCACTGATTTTTTGGTACATGCCAAGGGCAATAATCATTATGAGGATTTATTTCCAGATGTGCTAGAGGTAGTGTTGTGAAATACTTCAACACACTGGATTGCAGGTTTAAACCCCCTGCACTCTTACTCGTTAAAAACCAACAAATGCAATTCACTACTAAAAATTACTGCATTTTCTCCTCGAAAGAGCTCTCAATTAATGAAATGCCCCATTGAACTGGCCCTGATTATACAATGCAAGGAGAAGTCTTCTAAGCCAATACTTGTAACCAGAAAGAGGCTGTATTTCAATTATACAATATACAAAACAATACCATTTAACACAAAGATATAGTCCACACCTCAGCATGCACATGATGAGATTCTTGATATTAGATTAGTAAAAACAATATCAATGCACTGAGAGACGCTTAAGAATAAAGATGCATCAGCCTGACTGCATATTAGTTTTAAAGGGTTATCAGCAAATGCATTTAAAAGAAAAAATGTAAAGTCTTACCTCTTGATCGTAGTGGTGATTCAATATCCAGGACCTTAGTCAAGTCTCAGAGTTACTGTACCTCCTGTCTCAATTACAGGTGAAAAGTGAAAGGTATATTGCACTCAGCAGAAAGTTACCCCGAGCAAAGATTCCACCCATCCCAGAAAACAGCACTCCCCTTTGGCAAAGCAGTGGGTGGAGGAAGCCTTTGCTACCATTATCAAACACAGAAATCGTTATAATTTAATTTTAAAAACATGGCTAAGCATGGGTTTAAAGTATATTCAACGGTGCAGGTGCATTCAAAGAAATAGAGTTTCCCAAGCCCTCAGAAAGAATTACCATTTCTAAAGATGTCTAGTTTCAAGCATTAACATCCAAACTACCTGTCTTAGCTGGAGCAGGGAGTTTGCTAAGCCACCTGAAAGAATTACCATATCCAAAGATGTCTAGTTTCAAGCATTACCATCCAAAGTACCTGTCTTAGCTGGGCCAGGTAGTTTGCCAAGCCATGTGAAAGAATTACCATTTCCAAAGAAGTCTGTTGTAAGCCAGGTTCAATCATGACCATCCAAAGTACCGGTCGTCCCTTTGGGCGAGAGGGTTTCCTGTGTGTCTAGGATGTGTTCTTCCCTTAAACTTGGCCCTGATTATACAATAAAGGATAAGTAACCAGAAAGAGGTGGTATTTCGATTTTACAGTACATAAAAAATACATACATTCCACAGTGATACAATATCACATTCCTGATATTAGATTAATTAAAAATATCAAGGCACTGAGGCTAATTAATAAAGATGCTTTTGACTGACTGGACCTTGGAGCAAGGTGTGTAAATTACAACAGACATCTTTAGAAATGGTAAATCTTTCAGGTGGCTTGGCAAATTTACTGCCCCACCTAAGACAGATACTTTGGATGTTAATGCTTGAAACTAGACATCACAACTGATCGTATTTTACTAGAGATTCTGTTTGGGATTCAGATGTGCATTCGGACAGCAATCCCTTTCAAGAAATGATACGTTCTGGATGAGGTCAAAGGTGCTGGAACACTGTATTTCGGATGCGAATATGTGTCTGCATTTGTTGGTTTTTAAGGAGTAAGAGTGCAGGGGGTTTAAACCTGCAATCCAGTGTGATGAAGTATTTCACAACACTACCTCTAGCACATCTGGAAATAAATCCTCATAATGATTATTGCCCTGGGCATGTACCAAAAAATCAGTGAGCATATATATATATATATCACTGTGTTGAAGCTAGAGACACAGAATAACTGCAAACACATCATAAATACAGTGTTCCTGCAACTTTGAACTCATCCAGAATGTATCGTTTTTTGAAAGGGATTGCAGTCAGAATGCACAACTGAATCCCAAACAGAATCTCTAGTCAAATATGTTCATTTGTGAAACAGGCAAATGAGTCTCTCATGGGCCCATTGCTCTTTTTCAGACACATGTATGCAATACTTTTACCATGCGTTGAGCAATAGGGATTAAAGATACCAGATGTAAGGTTTAAAAGTGATTCTGAGGTGCAACACATCAGCGATACAGCTAGGCATCTGAAATGCGGGGTTTGAGAGCCCTTCAGGGAACACCGTACCCTAAAGGTACCAGAAGTCAACTAGTGGACTTAGGTACTAATGCTTAGTACAAGCATTAAGTCACTGCCACCCCTGTTACAATGTGATTGCTACATATCTTCCATTCCTTTCATTACCTTTTACTTTTAAAAATGAACTCAAATTGGGTATAATGTAATAATTTAGGTAGAATAAAGTAGAAGTCATTCTGAGGTGCCACATGTGAGGGACACAGCTAGGCATCTGAAATGCAGGGTTTGAGAGCCCTTTAAGGAGCACTGCATCCATTGAGACAGACCCGTGCATGTTAAACAAATACATTCTAATAATATAATGATCCAGTGTGTTGCACTACTTCACTGCTTCACTGCTCTATGCCGTCTGGAAATAAATCCTCAGACTGCTTACTGCCCTGGGCATGTACCAAGACATTACAGGAGCACATCTATATATGCCACTGCCCTGGGCATGTACCAAGACATTACAGGAGACACACAATCGCATCCGAAATACAGTGTTCCAGCACCTTTGACCTCATCCAGAACGTATCATTTCTTGAAAGGGATTGCTGTCAGAATGCACAACTGAATCCCAAACAGAATCTCTAGTCAAATATGATCATTTGTGAAACAGGCAAATGAGTCTCTCAGGGGCCCATTGCTCATTTTCAGACACATGTATGCAATACGTTCACCATGCGTTGGGCAATAGGGATTAAAGATACCAGAGGTAAGGTTTAAAAGTGATTCTGAGGTGCAACACATCAGCGATACAGCTAGGCATCTGAAATGCGGGGTTTGAGAGCCCTTCAGGGAACACCGTACCCTAAAGGTACCAGAAGTTTACTAGTACAAGAATTAAGTCACAGTCATCCCTGTTACAATGTGATTGCTACATATCTGCATTTGTTGGTTTTTAAGGAGTAAGAGTGCAGGGGGTTTAAACCTGCAATCCAGTGTGATGAAGTATTTCACAACACTACCTCTAGCACATCTGGAAATAAATCCTCATAATGATTATTGCCCTGGGCATGTACCAAAAAATCAGTGAGCATATATATATATATAAACACATCCTAAATACAGTGCTCCTGCACCTAACCGTAACCCTAACCTACCTAATGATTTAAGTAGAATAGATTCTTATAATGTAATGATAAAGTGTGTTGCACTACTTCACTGCATCAAAGCTCTATGCCGTCTGGAAATAAATCCTCAGTCTACTTATTGCCCTGGGCATGTACCTATAAATCACTGAGCATATATATATATATCACTGTGTTGAAGCTAGAGACACAGAATCACTGCAAACACATCCTAAACACAGTGTTCTTGCACCTTTGACCTCATCCAGAACGTAACATTCTTCGAAAGGGATTGCTGTCCAAATGCACATCTGAATCCCAAACAGAATCTCTAGTAAAATATGATAATTTGTGAAACAGGCAAATGAGTGTCACAGGGGCCCATTCCTTATTGTTAGACACATATATACAAAGCTTTCACCATGCATTAAGCAATAGGGATTATAGACACCACAGGTAAGGTTAGAAGTCATTCTGAGGTGCCACATTTGAAGGATACAGCTAGGCATCTGAAATGCAGGGTTTGAGAGCCCTTCAGGAGCAATGCATCCTTTGAGACACACCTGTGCATGTTAAACAAATGATCATTTCCTTCAGCATTAGGGACTAAATATACTAAACGTATGATTCTAAAATGTTATTTTCACATATATTAATGTAATGTAATGCTTATGCTTTATAAACAAATCTAATTAAAAAAAGCTTAAGTTTTGTATTTATCTTGTACCATAGAACATGATTTTCTTTGTATTTCAAGCCCACAAAGTGTGCAAATGACGCACTACATGATATAAGGACGATTATCACATGCATATCGATATTATCTTTCTTATGAAAATGCATTCCTTTCATTACCTTTTACTTTTTAAAATGAACTCAAATTGTGTATAATGTAATAATTTAAGTAGAATAGATTCTAATCATATAATGATCCAGTGTGTTGCACTAGTTCACTGCTTCACTGCTCTATGCCGTCTGGAAATAAATCCTCAGACTGCTTACTGCCCTGGGCATGTACCAAGAAATTACAGGAACACATCAATATACAGTATATCACTGCGTTGAAGCAGGAGACACACAATCGCATCCTAAATACAGTGTTCCAGCACCTTTGACCTCATCCAGAACGTATCATTTCTTGAAAGGGATTGCTGTCCGAATGCACATCTGAATCCTAAACAGAATCTCTAGTAAAATACGATCAGTTGTGATGTCTAGTTTCAAGCATTAACATCCAAAGTACTTGTCTTAGGTGGGGCAGTAAATTTGCCAAGCCACCTGAAAGAATTACCATTTCTACAAATGTCTGTTGTAATTTACACACCTTGCTCCAAGGTCCAGTCAGTCAAAAGCATCTTTATTAATTAGCTTCAGTACCTTGATATTTTTTATTAATCTAATATCAGGAATCTCACCATGTGCACGCTGAGCTGTGGAATATATGTATTTTTTATGTACTGTAAAATTGAAATACCACCTCTTTCTGGTTACTTATCCTTTATTGTATAATCAGGGCCAAGTTTAAGGGAAGAACACATCCTAGACACACAGGAAACCCTCTCGCCCAAAGGGACGACCGGTATTTTGGATGGTCATGATTGAACCTGGCTTACAACAGACTTCTTTGGAAATGGTAATTCTTTCACATGGCTTGGCAAACTACCTGGCCCAGCTAAGACAGGTACTTTGGATGGTAATGCTTGAAACTAGACATCTTTGGATATGGTAATTCTTTCAGGTGGCTTAGCAAACTCCCTGCTCCAGCTAAGACAGGTAGTTTGGATGTTAATGCTTGAAACTAGACATCTTTAGAAATGGTAATTCTTTCTGAGGGCTTGGGAAACTCTATTTCTTTGAATGCACCTGCACCGTTGAATATACTTTAAACCCATGCTTAGCCATGTTTTTAAAATTAAATTATAACGATTTCTGTGTTTGATAATGGTAGCAAAGGCTTCCTCCACCCACTGCTTTGCCAAAGGGGAGTGCTGTTTTCTGGGATGGGTGGAATCTTTGCTCGGGGTAACTTTCTGCTGAGTGCAATATACCTTTCACTTTTCACCTGTAATTGAGACAGGAGGTACAGTAACTCTGAGACTTGACTAAGGTCCTGGATATTGAATCACCACTACGATCAAGAGGTAAGACTTTACATTTTTTCTTTTAAATGCATTTGCTGATAACCCTTTAAAACTAATATGCAGTCAGGCTGATGCATCTTTATTCTTAAGCGTCTCTCAGTGCATTGATATTGTTTTTACTAATCTAATATCAAGAATCTCATCATGTGCATGCTGAGGTGTGGACTATATCTTTGTGTTAAATGGTATTGTTTTGTATATTGTATAATTGAAATACAGCCTCTTTCTGGTTACAAGTATTGGCTTAGAAGACTTCTCCTTGCATTGTATAATCAGGGCCAGTTCAATGGGGCATTTCATTAATTGAGAGCTCTTTCGAGGAGAAAATGCAGTAATTTTTAGTAGTGAATTGCATTTGTTGGTTTTTAACGAGTAAGAGTGCAGGGGGTTTAAACCCGCAATCCAGTGTGTTGAAGTATTTCACAACACTACCTCTAGCACATCTGGAAATAAATCCTCATAATGATTATTGCCCTTGGCATGTACCAAAAAATCAGTGAGCATATATATATATATCACTGTGTTGAAGCTAGAGACACAGAATATCTGCAAAGACATCCTAAATACAGTGTTCCTGCACCTTTGAACTCATCCAGAATGTATCGTTTTTTGAAAGGGATTGCTGTCAGAATGCACAACTGAATCCCAAACAGAATCTCTAGTCAAATGTGATCATTTGTGAAACAGGCAAATGAGTCTCTCAGGGGCCCATTGCTCATTTTCAGACACATGTATGCGATACTTTCACCATGTGTTGAGCAATAGGGATTAAAGATACCAGATGTAAGGTTTAAAAGTGATTCTGAGGTGCAACACATCAGCGATACAGCTAGGCATCTGAAATGCGGGGTTTGAGAGCCCTTCAAGGAACACCGTACCCTAAAGGTACCAGAAGTCCACTAGTGGACTTTGGTACTAATGCTTAGTACAAGCATTAAGTCACTGTCACCCCTGTTACAATGTGATTGCTACATATCTGCATTTGTTGGTTTTTAAGGAGTAAGAGTGCAGGGGGTTTAAACCTGCAATCCAGTGTGATGAAGTATTTCACAACACTACCTCTAGCACATCTGGAAATAAATCCTCATAATGATTATTGACTTGGGCATGTACCAAAAAATCAGTGAGCATATATATATATCACTGTGTTGAAGCTAGAGACACAGAATATCTGCAAAGACATCCTAAATACAGTGTTCCTGCAACTTTGAACTCATCCAGAATGTATCGTTTTTTGAAAGGGATTGCAGTCAGAATGCACAACTGAATCCCAAACAGAATCTCTAGTCAAATATGTTCATTTGTGAAACAGGCAAATGAGTCTCTCAGGGGCCCATTGCTCATTTTCAGACACATGTATGCGATACTTTTACCATGCTTGAGCAATAGGGATTAAAGATACCAGAGGTAAGGTTTAAAAGTGATTCTGAGGTGCAACACATCAGCGATACAGCTAGGCATCTGAAATGCGGGGTTTGAGAGCCCTTCAGGGAGCACCGTACCCTAAAGGTACCAGAAGTCCACTAGTGGACTTAGGTACTAATGCTTAATACAAGCATTAAGTCACTGTCACTCCTGTTACAATGTGATTGCTATATATCTTCCATTCCTTTCATTACCTTTTACTTTTTAAAATGAACTCAAATTGTGTATAATGTAATAATTTAAGTAGAATAAAGTAGAAGTCATTCTGAGGTGCCACATGTGAGGGATACAGCTAAGCATCTGAAATGTAGGGTTTGAGAGCCCTTTCAGGAGCACTGCATCCATTGAGACAGACCCGTGCATGTTAAACAAATGATCATTTCTTTCAGCATTAGAGACTAAATATACTAAACGTATGATGCTAAAACGTTATTTTCACATATATTAATGTAATAAATGATTGCTTATGCTTTATAAACAAATCTAATTAAAATAAAAGCTTAAGTTTTGTATTTATCTTTTACCATAGAACATGATTTTCTTTGTATTTCAAGCTCACAAAGTGACCAAATGACGCACTACATGATATAAGGAAGATTATCACATGCATATCGGTATTATCTTTCTTATGAAAATGCATTCCTTTCATTACCTTTTACTTTTAAAATGAACTCCAATTGTGTAGAATGTAATAATTTAAGTAGAATAGATTCCAATAATATAATGATCCAGTATGTTGCACTGGCCTGGTCAGCCTGGCCTGGGGGATGGTGCACATAGCACTTTCAGTGCTGGAGGTGTTAATGGGGGAGGTGTTGGAGATTGGCAGCTGTGGGGGATGGCTGGGTGAGTAGCTATCAGGGTTTGTAGCTTTTCCTTTGCATCTTGTCCTCTGTGGCCATGATTAAGAGGGACGGCCGGGGGCATTCGTATTGCATTCGTAAATTGCATTTGTTGGTTTTTAAGGAGTAATAGTGCAGGGGGTTTAAACCTGCAATCCAGTGTGATGAAGTATTTCACAACACTACCTCTAGCACATCTGGAAATAAAACCTCATAATGATTATTGCCCTGGGCATGTACCAAAAGATCAGGGAGCATATATATATATCACTGTGTTGAAGCTAGAGATACAGAATAACTGCAAACACATCCTAAATACAGTGTTCCTGCACCTTTGAACTCATCCAGAATGTATCGTTTTTTGAAAGGGATTGCTGTCAGAATGCACAACTGAATCCCAAACAGAATCTCTAGTCAAATATGATCATTTGTGAAACAGGCAAATGAGTCTCTCAGGGGCCCATTGCTCATTTTCAGACACATGTATGCGATACTTTTACCATGCGTTGAGCAATAGGGATTAAAGATACCAGAGGTAAGGTTTAAAAGTGATTCTGAGGTGCAACACATCAGCGATACAGCTAGGCATCTCAAATGCGGGGTTTGAGAGCCCTTCAGGGAGCACCGTACCCTAAAGGTACCAGAAGTCCACTAGTGGACTTAGGTACTAATGCTTAATACAAGCATTAAGTCACTGTCACCTCTGTTACAATGTGATTGCTACATATCTTCCATTCCTTTCATTACCTTTTACTTTTTAAAATGAACTCAAATTGTGTATAATGTAATAATTTAAGTAGAATAAAGTAGAAGTCATTCTGAGGTGCCACATGTGAGGGATACAGCTAAGCATCTGAAATGTAGGGTTTGAGAGCCCTTTCAGGAGCACTGCATCCATTGAGACAGACCCGTGCATGTTAAACAAATGATCATTTCTTTCAGCATTAGAGACTAAATATACTAAACGTATGATGCTAAAACGTTATTTTCACATATATTAATGTAATAAATGATTGCTTATGCTTTATAAACAAATCTAATTAAAATAAAAGCTTAAGATTTGTATTTATCTTGTACCATTGAACATGATTTTCTTTGTATTTCAAGCTCACAAAGTGACCAAATGACGCACTACATGATATAAGGAAGATTATCACATGCATATCGGTATTATCTTTCTTATGAAAATGCATTCCTTTCATTACCTTTTACTTTTAAAATGAACTCCAATTGTGTAGAATGTAATAATTTAAGTAGAATAGATTCTAATAATATAATGATCAAGTGTGTTGCACTGGCCTGGTCAGCCTGGCCTGGGGGATGGTGCACATAGCACTTTCAGTGCTGGAGGTGTTAATGGGGGAGGTGTTGGAGATTGGCAGCTGTGGGGGATGGCTGGGTGAGTAGCTGTCAGGGTTTGTAGCTTTTCCTTTGCATCTTGTCCTCTGGGGCCATGATTAAGAGGGACGGCCGGGGGCATTCGTATTGCATTCGTAAATTGCATTTGTTGGTTTTTAAGGAGTAAGAGTGCAGGGGGTTTAAACCTGCAATCCAGTGTGTTAAAGTATTTCACAACACTACCTCTAGCACATCTGGAAATAAATCCTCATAATGATAATTGCCCTGGGCATGTACCAAAAAATCAGTGAGCATATATATATATATCACTGTGTTGAAGCTAGAGACACAGAATAACTGCAAACACATCATAAATACAGTGTTCCTGCACTTTGAACTCATCCAGAATGTATCGTTTTTTGAAAGGGATTGCAGTCAGAATGCACAACTGAATCCCAAACAGAATCTCTAGTCAAATATGTTCATTTGTGAAACAGGCAAATGAGTCTCTCAGGGGCCCATTGCTCATTTTCAGACACATGTATGCAATACTTTTACCATGCGTTGAGCAATAGGGATTAAAGATACCAGATGTAAGGTTTAAAAGTGATTCTGAGGTGCAACACATCAGCGATACAGCTAGGCATCTGAAATGCGGGGTTTGAGAGCCCTTCAAGGAACACCGTACCCTAAAGGTACCAGAAGTTTACTAGTGCAAACATTAAGTCACTGTAACCCCTGTTACTATGTGATTGCTACATATCTGCATTTGTTGGTTTTTAAGGAGTAAGAGTGCAGGGGGTTTAAACCTGCTATCCAGTGTGATGAAGTATTTCACAACACTACCTCTAGCACATCTGGAAATAAATCCTCATAATGATTATTGCCCTGGGCATGTACCAAAAAATCAGTGAGCATATATATATATATCACTGTGTTGAAGCTAGAGACACAGAATAACTGCAAACACATCATAAATACAGTGTTCCTGCAACTTTGAACTCATCCAGAATGTATCGTTTTTTGAAAGGGATTGCAGTCAGAATGCACAACTGAATCCCAAACAGAATCTCTAGTCAAATATGTTCATTTGTGAAACAGGCAAATGAGTCTCTCTGGGGCCCATTGCTCATTTTCAGACACATGTATGCAATACTTTTACCATGCGTTGAGCAATAGGGATTAAAGATACCAGATGTAAGGTTTAAAAGTGATTCTGAGGTGCAACAGATCAGCGATACAGCTAGGCATCTGAAATGCGGGGTTTGAGAGCCCTTCAAGGAACACCGTACCCTAAAGGTACCAGAAGTTTACTAGTGCAAACATTAAGTCACTGTAACCCCTGTTACAATGTGATTGCTACATATCTCCATTTGTTGGTTTTTAAGGAGTAAGAGTGCAGGGGGTTTAAACCTGCAATCCAGTGTGATGAAGTATTTCACAACACTACCTCTAGCACATCTGGAAATAAATCCTCATAATGATTATTGCCCTGGGCATGTACCAAAAAATCAGTGAGCATATATATATATATCACTGTGTTGAAGCTAGAGACACAGAATAACTGCAAACACATCATAAATACAGTGTTCCTGCAACTTTGAACTCATCCAGAATGTATCGTTTTTTGAAAGGGATTGCAGTCAGAATGCACAACTGAATCCCAAACAGAATCTCTAGTCAAATATGTTCATTTGTGAAACAGGCAAATGAGTCTCTCAGGGGCCCATTGCTCTTTTTCAGACACATGTATGCAATACTTTTAACATGCGTTGAGCAATAGGGATTAAAGATACCAGATGTAAGGTTTAAAAGTGATTCTGAGGTGCAACACATCAGCGATACAGCTAGGCATCTGAAATGCGGGGTTTGAGAGCCCTTCAGGGAACACCGTACCCTAAAGGTACCAGAAGTCCACTAGTGGACTTAGGTACTAATGCTTAGTACAAGCATTAAGTCACTGCCACCCCTGTTACAATGTGATTGCTACATATCTTCCATTCCTTTCATTACCTTTTACTTTTAAAAATGAACTCAAATTGTGTATAATGTAATAATTTAAGTAGAATAAAGTAGAAGTCATTCTGAGGTGCCACATGTGAGGGATACAGCTAGGCATCTGAAATGCAGGGTTTGAGAGCCCTTTAAGGAGCACTGCATCCATTGAGACAGACCCGTGCATGTTAAACAAATACATTCTAATAATATAATGATCCAGTGTGTTGCACTACTTCACTGCTTCACTGCTCTATGCCGTCTGGAAATAAATCCTCAGACTGCTTACTGCCCTGGGCATGTACCAAGACATTACAGGAGCACATCTATATATGCCACTGCCCTGGGCATGTACCAAGACATTACAGGAGACACACAATCGCATCCGAAATACAGTGTTCCAGCACCTTTGACCTCATCCAGAACGTATCATTTCTTGAAAGGGATTGCTGTCAGAATGCACAACTGAATCCCAAACAGAATCTCTAGTCAAATATGATCATTTGTGAAACAGGCAAATGAGTCTCTCAGGGGCCCATTGCTCATTTTCAGACACATGTATGCGATACTTTCACCATGCGTTGAGCAATAGGGATTAAAGATACCAGAGGTAAGGTTTAAAAGTGATTCTGAGGTGCAACACATCAGCGATACAGCTAGGCATCTGAAATGCGGGGTTTGAGAGCCCTTCAGGGAACACCGTACCCTAAAGGTACCAGAAGTTTACTAGTACAAGAATTAAGTCACAGTCATCCCTGTTACAATGTGATTGCTACATATCTGCATTTGTTGGTTTTTAAGGAGTAAGAGTGCAGGGGGTTTAAACCTGCAATCCAGTGTGATGAAGTATTTCACAACACTACCTCTAGCACATCTGGAAATAAATCCTCATAATGATTATTGCCCTGGGCATGTACCAAAAAATCAGTGAGCATATATATATATAAACACATCCTAAATACAGTGCTCCTGCACCTAACCGTAACCCTAACCTACCTAATGATTTAAGTAGAATAGATTCTTATAATGTAATGATAAAGTGTGTTGCACTACTTCACTGCATCAAAGCTCTATGCCGTCTGGAAATAAATCCTCAGTCTACTTATTGCCCTGGGCATGTACCTATAAATCACTGAGCATATATATATATATCACTGTGTTGAAGCTAGAGACACAGAATCACTGCAAACACATCCTAAACACAGTGTTCTTGCACCTTTGACCTCATCCAGAACGTAACATTCTTCGAAAGGGATTGCTGTCCAAATGCACATCTGAATCCCAAACAGAATCTCTAGTAAAATATGATAATTTGTGAAACAGGCAAAGGAGTGTCACAGGGGCCCATTCCTTATTGTTAGACACATATATACAAAGCTTTCACCATGCATTAAGCAATAGGGATTATAGACACCACAGGTAAGGTTAGAAGTCATTCTGAGGTGCCACATTTGAAGGATACAGCTAGGCATCTGAAATGCAGGGTTTGAGAGCCCTTCAGGAGCAATGCATCCTTTGAGACACACCTGTGCATGTTAAACAAATGATCATTTCCTTCAGCATTAGGGACTAAATATACTAAACGTATGATTCTAAAATGTTATTTTCACATATATTAATGTAATGTAATGCTTATGCTTTATAAACAAATCTAATTTAAACAAGCTTAAGTTTTGTATTTATCTTGTACCATAGAACATGATTTTCTTTGTATTTCAAGCCCACAAAGTGTGCAAATGACGCACTACATGATATAAGGACGATTATCACATGCATATCGATATTATCTTTCTTATGAAAATGCATTCCTTTCATTACCTTTTACTTTTTAAAATGAACTCAAATTGTGTATAATGTAATAATTTAAGTAGAATAGATTCTAATCATATAATGATCCAGTGTGTTGCACTACTTCACTGCTTCACTGCTCTATGCCGTCTGGAAATAAATCCTCAGACTGCTTACTGCCCTGGGCATGTACCAAGAAATTACAGGAGCACATCAATATACAGTATATCACTGCGTTGAAGCAGGAGACACACAATCGCATCCTAAATACAGTGTTCCAGCACCTTTGACCTCATCCAGAACGTATCATTTCTTGAAAGGGATTGCTGTCCGAATGCACATCTGAATCCTAAACAGAATCTCTAGTAAAATACGATCAGTTGTGATGTCTAGTTTCAAGCATTAACATCCAAAGTACCTGTCTTAGGTGGGGCAGTAAATTTGCCAAGCCACCTGAAAGAATTACCATTTCTACAAATGTCTGTTGTAATTTACACACCTTGCTCCAAGGTCCAGTCAGTCAAAAGCATCTTTATTAATTAGCTTCAGTACCTTGATATTTTTTATTAATCTAATATCAGGAATCTCACCATGTGCACGCTGAGCTGTGGAATATATGTATTTTTTATGTACTGTAAAATTGAAATACCACCTCTTTCTGGTTACTTATCCTTTATTGTATAATCAGGGCCAAATAAAACTAAATCAGTGTCACCTGCTGGGTTCAAAATGCCTTCAGGGGACACCAAATCGGAGGCACTGGACTATAAATACCCATCCATGTTATAACACACTCACCAAGGGTTTTTTAGTTTAACTCTGAGCTTTGAGAGATTTAATACCTATGGTACCCATATTCATCCTTTATTTAAGGGAAGTAGACATCCTAGACACACAGGAAACCCTCTCGCCCCAAGGGACGACTGGTACTTTGGATGGTCATGATTGAACCTGGCTTACAACAGACTTCTTTGGAAATGGTAATTCTTTCACATGGCTTGGCAAACTATCTGGCCCAGCTAAGACAGGTACTTTGGATGGTAATGCTTGAAACTAGACATCTTTGGATATGGTAATTCTTTCAGGTGGCTTAGCAAGCTCCCTGCTCCAGCTAAGACAGGTAGTTTGGATGTTAATGCTTGAAACTAGACATCTTTAGAAATGGTAATTCTTTCTGAGGGCTTGGGAAACTCTATTTCTTTGAATGTACCTGCACCGTTGAATATACTTTAAACCCATGCTTAGCCATGTTTTTAAAATTAAATTATAATGATTTCTGTGTTTGATAATGGTAGCAAAGGCTTCCTCCACCCACTGCTTTGCCAAAGGGGAGTGCTGTTTTCTGGGATGGGTAGAGTCTTTACTCGGGGTAACTTTCTGCTGAGTGCAATATACCTTTCACTTTTCACCTGCAATCGAGACAGGAGGTACAGTAACTCTGAGACTTGACTAAGGTCCTGGAAATTGAATCACCACTACGATCAAGAGGTAAGACTTTACATTTTTACTTTTAAATGCATTTGCTGATAACCTTTTAAAACTAATATGCAGTCAGGCAGATGTATCTTTATTCTTAAGCGTCTCTCAGTGCATTGATATTGTTTTTACTAATCTAATATCAAGAATCTCATCATGTGCATGCTGATGTGTGGACTATATCTTTGTGTTAAATGGTATTGTTTTGTATATTGTATAATTGAAATACAGCCTCTTTCTGGTTACAAGTATTGGCTTAGAAGACTTCTCCTTGCATTGTATAATCAGGGCCAGTTCAATGGGGCATTTCATTAATTGAGAGCTCTTTCTAGTAGAAAATGCAGTTATTTTTAGAAGTAAATTGCATTTGTTGGTTTTTAAGGAGTAAGAGTGCAGGGGGTTTAAACCTGCAATCCAGTGTGTTGTAGTATTTCACAACACTACCTCTAGCACATCTGGAAATAAATCCTCATAATGATTATTGCCCTTGGCATGTACCAAAAAATCAGTGAGCATATATATATATATATCACTGTGTTGAAGCTAGAGACACAGAATATCTGCAAACACATCCTAAATACAGTGTTCCAGCACCTTTGAACTCATCCAGAATGTATCGTTTTTTGAAAGGGATTGCTGTCAGAATGCACAACTGAATCCCAAACAGAATCTCTAGTCAAATATGATCATTTGTGAAACAGGCAAATGAGTCTCTCAGGGGCCCATTGCTCATTTTCAGACACATGTATGCGATACTTTCACCATGCGTTGAGCAATAGGGATTAAAGATACCTGAGGTAAGGTTTAAAAGTGATTCTGAGGTGCAACACATCAGCGATACAGCTAGGCATCTGAAATGCGGGGTTTGAGAGCCCTTCAGGGAACACCGTACCCTAAAGGTACCAGAAGTTTATTAGTACAAGAATTAAGTCACTGTCACCCCTGTTACAATGTGATTGCTACATATCTGCATTTGTTGGTTTTTAAGGAGTAAGAGTGCAGGGGGTTTAAACCTGCAATCCAGTGTGATGAAGTATTTCACAACACTACCTCTAGCACATCTGGAAATAAATCCTCATAATGATTATTGCCCTGGGCAGGTACCAAAAAATCAGTGAGCATATATATATAAACACATCCTAAATACAGTGCTCCTGCACCTAACCGTAACCCTAACCTACCTAATGATTTAAGTAGAATAGATTCTAATAATGTAATGATAAAGTGTGTTGCACTACTTCACTGCATCAAAGCTCAATGCCGTCGGGAAATAAATCCTCAGTCTGCTTATTGCCCTGGGCATGTACCTATAAATCACTGAGCATATATATATATATCACTGTGTTGAAGCTAGAGACACAGAATCACTGCAAACACATCCTAAACACAGTGTTCCTGCACCTTTGACCTCATCCAGAACGTAACATTCTTCGAATGGGATTGCTGTCCAAATGCACATCTGAATCCCAAACAGAATCTCTAGTAAAATATGATAATTTGTGAAACAGGCAAATGAGTGTCACAGGGGCCCATTCCTTATTGTTAGACACATATATACAAAGCTTTCACCATGCATTAAGCAATAGGGATTATAGACACCACAGGTAAGGTTAGAAGTCATTCTGAGGTGCCACATTTGAAGGATACAGCTAGGCATCTGAAATGCAGGGTTTGAGAGCATTTCAGGAGCAATGCATCCTTTGAGACACACCTGTGCATGTTAAACAAATGATCATTTCCTTCAGCATTAGGGACTAAATATACTAAACGTATGATTCTAAAATGTTATTTTCACATATATTAATGTAATGTAATGCTTATGCTTTATAAACAAATCTAATTTAAACAAGCTTAAGTTTTGTATTTATCTTGTACCATAGAACATGATTTTCTTTGTATTTCAAGCCCACAAAGTGTCCATATGACGCGCTACATGATATAAGGACGATTATCACATGCATATCGATATTATCTTTCTTATGAAAATGCATTCCTTTCATTACCTTTTACTTTTTAAAATGAACTCAAATTGTGTATAATGTAATAATTTAAGTAGAATAGATTCTAATCATATAATGATCCAGTGTGTTGCACTACTTCACTGCTTCACTGCTCTATGCCGTCTGGAAATAAATCCTCAGACTGCTTACTGCCCTGGGCATGTACCAAGAAATTACAGGAGCACATCTATATACAGTATATCACTGCGTTGAAGCAGGAGACACACAATCGCATCCTAAATACAGTGTTCCAGCACCTTTGACCTCATCCAGAACGTATCATTTCTTGAAAGGGATTGCTGTCCGAATGCACATCTGAATCCCAAACAGAATCTCTAGTAAAATACGATCAGTTGTGATATCTAGTTTCAAGCATTAACATCCAAAGTACCTGTCTTATGTGGGGCAGTAAATTTGCCAAGCCACCTGAAAGAATTACCATTTCTACAAATGTCTGTTGTAATTTACACACCTTGCTCCAAGGTCCAGTCAGTCAAAAGCATCTTTATTAATTAGCCTCAGTGCCTTGATATTTTTTATTAATCTAATATCAGGAATCTCACCATGTGCATGCTGAGCTGTGGAATATATGTATTTTTTATGTACTGTAAAATTGAAATGCCACCTCTTTCTGGTTACTTATCCTTTATTGTATAATCAGGGCCAAATAAAACTAAATCAGTGTCACCTGCTGGGTTCAAAACGCCTTCAGGGGACACCAAATAGGAGGCACTGGACTATAAATACCCATCCATGTTATAACACACTCACCAAGGGTTTTTTAGTTTAACTCTGAGCTTTGAGAGATTTAATACCTATGGTACCCATATTCACCCTTTATTTAAGGGAAGTACACATCCTAGACACACAGGAAACCCTCTCGCCCCAAGGGACGACTGGTACTTTGGATGGTCATGATTGAACCTGGCTTACAACAGACTTCTTTGGAAATGGTAATTCTTTCACATGGCTTGGCAAACTACCTGGCCCAGCTAAGACAGGTACTTTGGATGTTAATGCTTGAAACTAGACATCTTTGGATGTGGTAATTCTTTCAGGTGGCATAGCAAACTCCCTGCTCCAGCTAAGACAGGTACTTTGGATGTTAATGCTTGAAACTAGACATCTTTAGAAATGGTAATTCTTTCTGAGGGCTTGGGAAACTCTATTTCTTTGAATGCACCTGCACCGTTGAATATACTTTAAACCCCATGCTTAGTCATGTTTTTAAAATTAAATTATAACGATTTCTGTGTTTGATAATGGTAGCAAAGGCTTCCTCCACCCACTGCTTTGCCAAAAGGGAGTGCTGTTTTCTGGGATGGGTGGAGTCTTTGCTCGGGGTAACTTTCTGCTGAGTGCAATATACCTTTCACTTTTCACCTGCAATCGAGACAGGAGGTACAGTAACTCTGAGACTTGACTAAGGTCCTGGATATTGAATCACCACTACGATCAAGAGGTAAGACTTTACATTTTTACTTTTAAATGCATTTGCTGATAACCTTTTAAAACTAATATGCAGTCAGGCAGATGCATCTTTATTCTTAAGCGTCTCTCAGTGCATTGATATTGTTTTTACTAATCTAACATCAAGAATCTCATCATGTGCATGCTGAGGTGTGGACTATATCTTTGTGTTAAATGGTATTGTTTTGTATATTGTATAATTGAAATACAGCCTCTTTCTGGTTACAAGTATTGGCTTAGAAGACTTCTCCTTGCATTGAATAATCAGGGCCAGTTCAATGGGGCATTTCATTAATTGAGAGCTCTTTCTAGTAGATATGAATGCAGAATGGATACAGATTATTTGCAATAGTGTAACTGCAAATGAATATAGATGGGAATGTATGTTTGTTCATATGCAATCGCAGGAGCAGTTTCTCATTGCAGTGGATTTTCAGGGCCAATTCATCTCTCCATCTTATACTGAATATGAAAGGTAGTTGTTTCTATATGGACTCAGTCTTTGGAATTTGTATATATATATATTTCAGTGATCCCTCAGCCATTCCTTCTGTATTGTAATTCAATTTCTCTTTTAAAATTCCTTCCCCACTTCTAGGACCTGCAGTTGCTGAACTCCACAATGGCTCCTATTGGAAAGTCTGTGACTGAGACCAAGTAAGTGTTCACTTTTTTATGAAACCATTATTTATTTTGGAGCAATGACCAATTCTTATATAAATACAATGAAATCATTATGCTCAAACTATGAGAGAGAAAATTAAGGATAATTTAAGAAATCAGTCTTAGCTTGTTTCTATACACAGATGGTATTATTTATTTTCAAAGGAAACCCACGAGGATTCCCCTGGTGTGCAAGATGTGCCTGAATACTTTTGATCAGCTTCCTGCTCACTTGAAGAGGGCGTGTATGAAGCACGCCACGGCAGAAGAGATCAGGATGGCCTCTCAACAGGCGAGGAAGGACATGATAAATCTCCTGAAGAATGGGGTCATCGTGGATTACAACAGAATAGAGATCGTGTCTGGTGAGGCAAACAGGACAGTGGTTGTAAGACTGCTGGAGTCCTTGGGCCTTTTTGTACGAGGGAAGCCTGAAGACACATTGGAACGGTGAGATATTTTTAATTTGTAAGGCTTCTGTAGTTTCTTTTTGAAATCATTGTTACAACATATTATGTAAAAGCATGTTGAAAAGAATCTACCTAATAAAATAAAATAAATATGCCAACCTGTATCACAATCGCAAACCCCTACTCTTAAGGGCGCTCCAGCCCTTCCTGATTTGCCTCATTCCCCGCATCTGTTCCTTGTTCCTACCCTGTTTCAGTTCAACTTTAAAAGCCAGGCGCTCACTTCACTCGAGGCTCTGCACCTGATCTCCGCATCGTGTGAGCCCGGGTCCTGGTTGTGCCTGGCTCCGTTGTGTTTTTAGCTTCCTGCTCCTGTTCCTGTTCCATTTGTTACTGCTAAAAAATGCCACATGCTTTAAACAAAACAAAAAAAGATTTAAAGATGTGAACCATTTCTTAAATTTGTTGACACTATCTGAACAGCACAGCATTCCCAGAATGGACAATGGAGTTTTCAGCAGCATTAGACGGGCAGCCTCTTGGGAAGAGAGAAGGAATGAGACCAACTGGACTTCATTAATGACACCGTTCTTATTGAAAGAGAACAGAAAGATAAGTCTGGATAATAATTCTTACTCTGATTTTATTATTTTCTTTCATTATCTACAAAATAGATTTTTGATAAGCTTCTTTTGAAACTGCCCAACATTACCAAACAGAAGAATGTTTCGGCAGGACACCATTTGTGCATCAAAAGCACTGGAGAGGTATATATGACAGCCTATTTTCTGCCACTGAAATACTAATTGCTTCATTTCAGTTCATCCTTAGGCGAGCAGAAGAAAAAGAAGTTTGATGGAATTAGATGGAATTCCTCTTGGGAAGAAAGATAACAGAGACTGACTGGACTTCAAGAACAGCACCTTTCTGATTCACAGCGAACAGAACACAAAAGATGAGTCTAGGGAACAATTGCTTTATTTTCTTAATTAAAATTTCTGAAAAGTTTAAGGACAACAGCAATAAACATTGTTAATGAGTTAGAGGTTAGATAGACCTGTATTTCCAGTGGTTTGTCATTTCAACAATGTTTTAAAATTGAATTTCTATAAAGTGGACACCCTTGACATACACAAAATGAAACCATTTCATTTTCATTTTGGAGCTAAACTGCAGGAAACATTTTTTCAGTAAACTGTTAAAAGCATATTATGGTCTGAACGCCAAGATATTATTTGTGACCACATTAATTAATTACTTTTTAAACTGTAAAGCAATAATCTGCCAACATGGCTAGTTTCTATCACTGAGCTGGGATTTCTAGTTACGACAGAGATCAGTTTCTTAAACAGAATAAAATAAAATTGTCTCCATCCTGGAAATTCAGTCACGAATTTGAATAGGGCTTATGGCATTTGATCAGTTTCACAGCCTAATTGTACTGTATTCGTTTTTTAAATGATTCACAATTGTGAATATTAGAAATATTAATGCACAGAGTTCCTTAGGCTTTTATTTTTTAATTTTGTTGTCAACACAATCATAATGATTATGCATATGCTATTTTTTGTAGCTGTCACCTGCCATTCACTACCAGAAAAGATGCAAGGATGTACATGAAGAGGTGTGATGACCACGACGACAGTGCCGTGGCTCAGGACGAAATCACAAATTTTCACCTGCCTAACACCTTTGGAAGAAGAAATCAATAATACAGAAAAACCTCCAAACTATTTTTCTAATTGTATTATGTTAGCATACCCAGAGGGGTTGGGCTGCCAGTTGATCTTGGACCCCTAGAGGTTTTTTTTTCCTCCTAACTAAGGAGTTTTTGGTTCCTCTCCTCAGTTATCTTCTGGCTTTTACTCTTTCACATCATGTATCATCACCCAGCTATGTTAAGTGCCTCAGGTCAACCTTGTTATGAAAGATGTTATATAAAAATCAATTGAATTTAATTGTACTAGTTGTGAATGCTGTCATATTTTATTGCCATAATTTATATAAAAAATAATAAACATTATTGTGCAATTAGCTTTTTCAAGCTTTTGATTATCTATATAATTTCAATACAACTTCTAATTGTGATCATCATGAACAACGACTGCTTCTTGTTTTGGGATTAAAATAATTTTTTATAACTAAAAAATGTATGAAACAAACTGTAAGATTGCAATATATTAAAACTGGCCCCTCATTGTTCTGTGATTCTTACCAATTGTGCAGACCACAGCAGGTCAAAGGAATTCACAGATAACTCTACTCTGAGAATT
>NW_028296906.1:195000-196519 GCF_055471065.1 Atractosteus spatula | reverse complement strand
AAATTGCCTTACACTCAATTTAAACACAAGCTGTCTTTAGCCCTCTAAGCTGGTTCATACAGAAATGTAGAGATCCAGGCTCAGAACACACAGCTTCATTAGCGAATACATATGCAGGAAAACTAGAGAAGACGTTTTACAGAGGATGGATTTTTAGAAACATCCCATCAGTGACATCACTGAAGTCAACTCCTAGGTACTGTAACTGTCGTGTGGATAGTTTCACAAGAATCAGACAAAGATTTAAGCATCGCTTGTTCTAGATAAAACTGCAAAAAAAACAACAACAACCCATAATGTACTTCTTTGCGGCTCTGTTTGCCCAAATCATATATTCACAACGTGAAATCTAGAAAATAATATTACGTAACCAAAATCCGCAATATGGAAACAGAACCTGTGTAATTGTTGATAGATGATGTACTCGTAACATTTTTTCAAGACGAACTACAACATTTAAAAAATGACTTGTATGTACTTGATATCTCTAATCAATCCACGGGTCCCAGCACAAAACGAAACTAAAACGCATACCGTTTCGCGCTTCTTATTAGTTGCTCAAAAGTAATTTGACCATATGAAATGCATAATATAAACCTAGAAACATATACGTGAGCAGTACTTAAGCACTGTAGTATCGGTGTTAAGACATACCTCTCAAATACTGTAAATCAAGTTAAAAATATCTCAAGACCGATTCTGGTCATAATGAAACCATGTTTCGTGTATGTTTTCTTTAAAGTACCGAGACCAGCCGTATACTCTATGTTTATGTTCCAAAATTAATATCGTTTATGGCCTTCACACGCGTTGCAGTATGCTCCTATTCTTTTTATGCTCAGCTACTAAGATTTCCCTTCAGTGGTAAAATCAGATATGAATATTCAATACTTAAACGGGCACAGTTAAGACATTAAATATACATATACATACTGTATACAGTACAGTTTTCATACGGTAATATGTTTATGTTCCTAAATCAATCTCTTTTATGAGCATGTGAAAGGCATGGTGAATCGATTCTTAAAAATTACTGTACTTTGCATGATTGGAAACAAATGCGTGATTGCGAAATGCTGTGGTGTTACTTTTACAAAGACGGTCAATGAAAAAAAGAATGTTGACCAGGGCAATACTTTGAGTTTACACTTACAGCTTGTCCAAGGTCATTCATTATTAATACTATTAGTAATATCTTCGTTAAAGACTTTGATGGCCACAGCTCAAACATGAGAGGTTGAGCTTTATTAGCTCCACCTTGCGGAAATTCCGGATACTATTATTTTGCTTGTCGTATTATAGGAGAATTTACGGTAACTCGCGGTATTTACGGGTAGCTTGCGGTAGACTGCGTACAGCGTACCGCAAAATAATGCGGTATCGCCCGCGCATTTTGAATGGCTGCATCTGTAGGCTGCCAAAAGTCTCCGAAACCAAATTTTGATAGCAGAAAATTCTCACTCGTCCAGAAGTTCCCTTGGGACCCAACATCCAGCACAGAGTGGTAAAAAAGCGTCTT